>NC_056728.1:372288224-372515724 GCF_019279795.1 Protopterus annectens | reverse complement strand
ATCAAGTACAGTGGAGCTATGAGTTCCCTGGTATTGGATCTGATGCTCTTAGTTATGAGATGGGCAATTTAGAATGTGTGTCTTACCAATATAGGCACATAGTGACTGAAGTTTAGAACTGTTTTCCCAAGTCTCACACCACTGAGTTAGAATGTAGAGGGGTGCCATTTATAACATAATTAACAGGGCTAATTTTTGCTAGAGGGGACAGTGAGGTATTTTCTTGTGTTAAGTTTCAGTCCATGAGTTTGACACCAATTATTTGTCTGTCTCAGGCCATTCTGTAATATGATAACACTGTTGAGGGACTCTATATGATTGCACTCTGTTGACAGTCCTCTGCAAACTTGGTAAGCCACAGGCCATCTATCCTCACCTAGATTTCAGAGAAATAGTTTACAAACAGTAGAGGGCCCAACAGAGATACTTCTGGTACTCCCCAGGTAAGTGGTCTACTGGTGGAGATGCAATCCCCAACTTGACAATTTTTGTTCTGTCAGTGAGCCAGTTGGCTATTCATCTAGTAATGTATGGGTTAATTCCCAGACAGGAGAGTTTCTCTATGATACCTGAATGGAGGATTGTGTCAAAGGGCTTCACTAAATCAAGATAGGTGGTATGTCCTGCTTTCTCTCATCCAGGGTTTTGGGGACATTACCAAACAAGTACACTAGGTTTAATAAGCAAGATCTACCCTTGACAAAATGAATATAGGTCAGCTCAAGAGTGCTGAAGGTCACCTATGTCCATGTGGATAATGTCCATGATGAATCTTTCCATGGCCTTGCAGATAAAGCTGGTTAGGCTTATGGGTTAATAGTTGCCAGGGTCAGTTGATGGATGTGTAGGCATGTTCAACTGTGAAAATATTTCTAGTTCTACATTACCAGATTGATGTGCACTGCATATAACACAACACTTGATATTAATTTATATAGTATAGTTGATATATTTGTGAAAAAGTACTGGAGACACCAGGGTTGCAATGCATGGGGGGAAGCAACACACAGCTGGATTGTAAATATGTAAAATAGTGTTCAGTTTGTTAAGTTTCCACATGTAGTTTTATGGCATAAAGAGTAAATGGACAGTAAACAGCAGTAATACATGCTAAATTTGGCTTTGCTTAGTGCAGCAGTGAGCATCGGGTTTGTGCAGCACTTGGCAAAGTGTTTGGCATGCAAGATATGCATTTCCATTATTTTGACTGTTTGCGCATACTTAAAAAGTGTGCAAATGTGAGCCGTATTGCTAAAAGTCTAACTGTTCGTACTGAGTGTATGAAACACACCTGCTGCTTAGCTGACTCTGTGGTAGCAGATGTAAATGCATTGATACATTTCTTTTTTAGCCCAAATGATACTGGATTCAAATCATGTGCATGTAATACTTGCTGTGTGATGGCATAGCACATTGGGTTTAAGTGGTATTGAGCAGAGGTAACTGCAACATTATAGAGCTTCTCACTGTAACTCAGCATTGGTGCACGATGCAAAACTCTGAGCAAGCATAGAGGCCAAAAAGTGGAGGGATCCATTGCTTTTCCAGCTGCTTATGTGTGTTGTGTATGGTTCTATTTTTTTACCAAATTATATGTGTTAAAATGGGGGTAGATTAGAAAGTGGTAAAATGGGGAGCAAGGAGGGGAAGAACAAAGGGAAATCAGTACTGGAATGTGCAGGAGGGAGGTGAAAGAACCATAGCTAGCCATTTCTTCAACAGTAAAAACTGATAATGTATGCAGAATATTAACTGAATTTGGACTGCCACCTCCAGAGAGAGGGGTGACAACAACATAATCATGTTGTATAAGCAAGTGGACTGAATCAAGTATGTCAAAAAGACACATGTGAAATGGAGAGCTATGTATCGGACATTTTTTTTTTTGTGGGACAGGTGCCCAGTTTTTATTTTCTTTTTAATTCAGCAAGAGAGGAATGCTGGATAAGGAATGTAGGTATGTCTGTGTCAGGTCAGTTGGGTAGGTGAGGAAGCAAATGCAAACAAACAAGGCAAGAAAGACAACAGACAGGGACAGAGAGGGAGGTTGGGGACACCGTGATTGGGGTGAGTGATGGGGAACCCCAGGTTCATGCCTGTCAAACATGAAGATAGTGAGAATTGAGTCCTCACCCACTGGACTGTCATCGCTGTCCCTTTACTCTAGTGGCAGTTGGAGTGTTTGACATTTTCTCCTCCTATGGACCATGAGGAAGAGCGGCTTCTCCATCCAGTGTAGGAGTACACCAATGGTGTGGTGCATGACCCTATGCACCAACTCTGGCATCTTCTGACACATGATGAAATCCCCACCTCCGCCACTGCTCCCAGAAGGTACCACTGCACCAGCTCCTGGGGCAGTACTAACTGAGGGCAAAGGAAGTACAGAGGCAGCAGAGATAGTGCTGTCAGGTTGGGCCCCAGGCTTCCTGGGCATTGGTGCTGGAGCCAGTGGAGCAGGGGCAGGCAGATCCACTGGGTCTAGCCTACCTCACTATGCTGTGGAGCATTCATTGATGTGGTAGAGAGGAATGACATGGAAATATTTTGACAACACATAAAAGAAAATAAAAAAGAGAGACAAGGGTTAGGGGTGAGAGAAGAAACCGAAATAAAATTAGTACCATTATATGGGACATACAATGCATTAACACAATTATACAACTATTTTATCTGAAGTATGACATTTAAGTATATGTCCAAGAAATATACACTATAACTATAGATTGCTGACACTAATCCTGCAAATGTGCATATATTGCATATATGCATGTTCCAGTTATACAGATTACAGCTAACAGCAAAACATTTGTGCCAGTTGTATAGAGTTTAATTTAACACAGATTTTTATTAAAGAAATGCAGTATTGTATAGTTGTGATTCATGGAATTTGAACCCACAACCTTTGACTAGAGTCTAATATTTGGCTCCTAAAGTCAGTTTGTGCTACAGAGTAATGCATGCATACTTGCTTTTACAGTTAGGATAAGCATGCTCAATTTGCTGCAAGTGTAAAAAAAAACAGAAATCTATCTTTAACTTTTAAAGCTACAATAATGCTTCTCTTGTGCTGCATACATACCACTTGGTTCCCTCAGTCTTTCAATTTGAGCAACATGAGCCTATCTAATGAACATACATGCAGCATTAGCTAGGGAAAGAACAGAAAAGAACAGGAGAGCATTATGCATACTAGTCTTGCCTATATTTAGCTTTCTAACTATTACAGCTACTCTCTTATGATCATACTTACAAAGCTGTGGGATGTCTGCAGTGTCAAATTCATTCAGCCAGTGGTTTAGACTATCTAGCTTATGCCTATGTAGGTCATTAAAATGATGCCTACACTGCACTCCAGTGCATGGTATTTCATTAGTATTGGATACCATCTGAACTAAGCTATTCCACACCTCAGACTTGTACTGGGAGACGAAATAGTCCCCCTGCAGAAGCCCTTGGCTGTAGTGCTTTACCAGGAGTCTAATAAATATCCTGTACTCCTGGACACTCCACCTCTGTGCTCTAAACTGGACAGCTTCCCCTCCAATACCAGACATGCTTAATATACAAACTACAGCAATGACAACTGATGATTTCCAGCCAGTTCCAGTTATTGTGTTTACTGGTAGTGAGTAAACAACGCAAACTGTGTGTGTGCAATGTTAAGTGGAGTGCAGCAGTGCCAAGCAGGGAGTAAATAAATACTTGAAATTGGAAGGTTAATCTTACACTTAGTTTGAGGGGTGTCTGGTGCTGTAGCTTGGAAATATATATTGGAAATTGGGAGGCAACTGTTAGGTGAGTTAAGTTTGCAGACATGCACTGGGGGCATAAATGTCATGACCTGACACATTTGTTTTTGGCTTTATAGACTGCTAAAATTGATTTTTAAAGTGTGGGATTCAAACCTAGGCATAAGGGACAAAACATTTTCTTCCACAGCATTGATCTTCTATCTTTGCCACAGAAGAAGTGCTGCTCAGACATAGTTAGGAATCATTCATAAATATGGGTGACAGTTTGAGGTGTTATACATATATGTGTGTGACCTGACAAGGTACTATTATATAGATCCAGTTGTGTATGTGAGTTATGTAACTGTGAAGGCCATGCAAGTCAAGAAAGCAGAATTATACTTACAGAAATATAGCAGACAGTATACCCTCAGTCATACATCTGAAAACACAATAAGGGTGTCTTATTCCTCATACATATATTTAATATCAACTCCACTATCTAAAGTGTTATAAGTGAGAGTGAATATGATGGGAAGTGGAACAACAGCAAAAATGCCTAGAGTATCCTGTATTAGAACCTAGGATGATCTGTACTCCAGCCCTACACTTGCACCTGCTACCACATGACTATTTATATGTATACCTTTCAACCTCTTAGAACAAGAAATCTGGACAAAGGTACAAATAATGGGGGGGGGGGCAAAAGCCCAAAATAGGGACAATTTTTAAATATTGCTCTTAAAAATTTGGAATGTTGACAGAGTAACAGGTTTTGTGTCTGAAAGTTAAATGTCTGCCATTATTTTCTGACTTTAGTCCTCAATGATTTGATAATGATTTGCCAGAAAACCACAATTTTATGAGCAATAGACCAAAATATGAGGCAAAAATCTGGACATTCTCCAAAAATCTGTACAGTTGAGCTGTATGGTTACATGATAATTCCATAATTTCCTACTCAGTCTTAAATTCTCTGTATTAACTGCCTCACAGCACCAACTAGCATGTTTGTGCAGTGCACAACAGAATTAATTGAATGTTTCCATTTTCAATTATTGGCTATCTGAGTCCTGTCTGCAGGTGTTGTGGAACCTTGTTAGCTGCCGTACAACACTATGCAATGCTGCTAAGCAAAGTTGCATGAAAAAAGCAAATATTGCAACAATGTATTGCTTTTGACTGTTCCCTTTTACAGATGCCCTGTCTGCAAGTGTTCTGCAGCTGTTCTGTCTGCTTCCTGGGTGAGCCACTAGTCCAGGTTTGTGAGCTGCTAAGCTTCGCGCAAATGAGATAAGCACAGCCAAATCTGACATTCATTTTTTTCCAAATACCATGTTTGTACTAAGACACACAGCATGCAAACACTGGACAAAAATAAAATAAAAAAAGAAACTGAGGAAAAGCAATCTATGGCAATACACAATGTTAGTCCACATGGATTTGAACTCTCACTCCAATGAGCATTCAAAACACAGTAAGGGTGACTTAACCCTCTTTGCCACGCAAACAACTTTGCAGCAGGAAACAGGAATCTTTCTGCATATAACCACCTTCAACATCATCTACAGTACTATAAAACCATATGACAGTTATTTGTCCATGTATTAATTTTGGATGTAGTGCACTGAGTGATCAGACAATGCTGTATTAATATTGCTAGCAAATATTCAGCTCTGTGTTACATCTCTTTGTTTTTTGCTCATTCTTGTCTTATTTGACCAGTAATCTCAGATATGCAGTCTGTAAGCCATTCTATATAATCTTCCTTAAAATGTGTGAAGATATTAAATGGAAACAATATAATATACAGATGCCAAAAAATGAAGGGGAGGTTGGATGTTGGAACAAAATACGTAAATTGGGTGCTGCTTATCTACACTTCTAACTTTGACAAAATGACTTCTAACACTTTGTAAGTCTAACCTGGCACACTAACTGGATATAGGAGAGACTGCATTGCTGTTGTATTTTCTTTCTCCCTGTCAGTCAGAGTAGCAAACCATTAAAAACAGACACTGAGGGAGTGCCTGCACTATGTTTACATGTGCTACACAGAGCCAATTATTTAGAATTCAGCAATTCTAATGAGTTCCCACTTCATTTGCATCTTCACGGTGATGTCAGCCCTGAATCTACACCATAAAAAGGAAACCATTTAGACAGGGAACTTGAAGGTGAGGAGATTTGTTTATTTGGAGAATACAGAAAAGAGGCTATTACTTTGGGATATATCTGCACAAAAGATTACAGAACTTGAGAAGGTATACTTGCATTGTTCAGCTATATACTGCATATGTTGAAATGTCATTTAGACAAATCTATTCAATATATATATATATATATATATATATATATATATATATATATATATATTGCTTAGCAAATGCTACACTTTTATCTGTATGCATACGTTAGAAGTGTACTGATGGCATGGACATGTTTGTCAGGGCATTTCACAGGTATACATGATTGGCAATACCATTGGCAATACCTTAAAATGGAATGATCTGTGTCAAATCTGTAGACATGTTTCATGGATATTTCATTTGATAGCACTTTTAGCATTTCAAAGATAGTTTGTTAGCAAACTCTGTCATTTGTCTATTTTTTTGGTGGTGGGGGAGCAAAGCTGTATTTCTGTTATGGTACAACATGTATATGTTGCTAATGTTACTCTCCCTTTTTTGCATCCAGCCTGTTGTTCATATTTAAAATCTCTAGACTGTTTTATGTTTATCCAGTGGGCAATACTGAAATACTACCTTTTCTGGTTTTATCTGTGAGCAGTTATTTTGTAGTTATGTGATACTTATGTGTATTATACTTCTGTTGTCTTTTAGGACACCTAGTACTATGGCACCCAGGCATCTCAATCTCCAAAAAACACCCGTCAATGACCCTGATATTCAGGTCATTGTGAAAGCATTTAGGCAACATGGTGCCCTTCTGCTTGCGGGGGGGCATGGAGATATGTCAGGCAAAATACAAGTTTGGCAGCAGATAGTTGCAAATGTCAATGTAGCAGACAGCCACAGCAGGATGTATGATCAAGTATGCCATAGGGCCACTGACATGCCCTCATCTGCATGGAGGAGAGCAGCTGCAGTGGCCTGTGATTGGATGGGCACCAGGGGCCTGATACAGAGCAACCACCCAATGCCTCAAAGCCACACGCTCCAGGGATCTAAACCTTGTCATCACAATGAACAAAACATGCTGGAGGGATAGGTTCCTGACCCAGAGACTCCCCATACTCTGGAATAGACTGCCCATACATGTCAAACAGAGCGCCTCCTTGGCCCTCTTCAAAAGGAACCTTGATGATTGGATGGGAGATGGGAAATTCACCCTGGGGATCATGTCAGTCACCCTGCTAGACAGGGGTCCAGGGAAGTAAATATTGTGGGAATAAATATCCAGGGAATTGTTATGGCTAGGCTTGTATAGGCCCTAGGGCCAATAGCCTAGTACCAACCTATGAACCTATAAGAGTTCCTGTCCAATGTTAGGGATCCAGACAGTTCACTGGAAAGTGCAGAACATCATGTCCTTGACATTTGTGCTACTGTTTCAGTGAGATCAAGCATGCCCCAGAGGAGCTTCCAGGTAGGCCTTTACATTTCAATTGTTAAAGACTGTTGCATAGTAAAATATTTCAATCAATATGTTAGCTTTGTTTAACAAGAAATTGTTTGGGGGGATTGAAGATTGCTACTGTTAACAACACATTCTGATTGATTTTACACAGGGCTTAGGCTGGGCTTGTCATCCAAGTTCTTGTTGAAAGTATAGTTAATGGACATATAAAGTCCAAAACGTTTTAGCCCCTGTGTTACTGTTAATTGTGATGATGTTGTCCTTACCTTTTGCTTAACTTCTTCCAGGACCATCTGGCATAGGGAGCATACCATCATCTGCACATGGTAAGCCAAGTATTTTTATGTCAGTACTGATGAGTAGTTCAAAGAAATATTTAGTTTATGATGTTGGTGTCAGCACTGCTGTATATGTTGCTCTGCTGTCTGTAATAGTGACAACACTGTTAATGTGTTAGGATATATTTAACAATTGTAGTGTAATTATTAATTTTTTTTCCTATGTTTGTTGCTTATTATCACAGGTGATCCTGATAGTGGAAGCATGGGACTTCTTCCACCTGATGTCAGAGTATTAGCAGACTCTGATGATAATGGTGGCCAAGCCAAGGCATAGTCAGGAGGTGCAGAGGTTGAATCTGATGTTCAGGATGACATACAGCCATCCTCTGAAATTCCATCAGACACAGCCAGCAGGCCTACGCCTACCCATTCCAGTGAGCCCTCAAATATTGGACAGGTGGAGGGTAAGACAATCGATCAGGGAAGTGTAGTTACTGCAGATTCAGTGCCTGTCGACTCTGGCCATAGCCAAAGTGTGTGTGAAGTGCCATGAAGTAGGATTGTTAAGGATGCTTCGAGGAGGCCTGTTGTCCATCCTCCACCTGATCCAGGTGTCTCTGCCATGCCGCTCAACGTATGTTTAAGGCCATCATGGAGGGACAGGCACATTCCCATAGGTCCTCCAGAGAAAAGCTTAGGGTTATAGATGTGGTGCAGGCTGATATGCGTGACTGCCTCCACTGTGTTGCCACCTCAATGGATTGGATGAATGACAAATTGATACATGTGGTGTCTGTGATGGAACATCTGCTGGGAGGGGGACAGAATCCTTGTGGATGTAGGTCAGCCACATCATCTGCTGTTAGCCAACATGGCTGTGCTTGATCATGTTCCCATATAGGCAGTGCTTTCACTCCACCATCAGTGGTTGAGCTGTCCACACCCAGATATGGCTGCCATGGGATCATGTTCCTGGGTGTCCTCATAAGGAGAGCTTGTCCAGTAGACATGAGTCATGTTCAGGTAGCAGCAGTGGATCTGACTGTGGGTGTGAATGTGCCAGTGCAACTTCTGGCAGAGCCAGTTCTCGTGGTCCAGTATGACAACGATGAACTGCCACCTCTACCATGCATGGCTCACATCTGTCTGACATACAAAGACATAGAGCTGGCACCGAGCTTGGTTTTTGGTTTTGTTCATGCAGGCACTCACACACCAATTTCTCCTGGAGGACCCATACAGAAATACAAACAACAGTTACATGGTTCAGCTGTAAAGCCTAAAACTCATTGTGTTTCACTGGTCATTTGTTACTTTATCTGAATGTCTGCCTGCTTCACTTTCTTACTGACACAGACTCACCAACCTTTTGTGTCAGACTAGACTTCCTGCACCCCCCCCCCCACACACACACACACACAAAGCACCCTTTGCAAGTGATGATAGCTGTACCATATCCCTGTTTTCTATCTAAATGATTCAGGGATACTTAAGCTTTGTGTCTGATGCTCATGGTGCATAGCTCACTTAGTATGTCTGCATTTGTGATGTTGAATTGGTAATTCTATCTTTGACTTATATTGGTTTTAGAAGGGTAGACAGTTGCTAGCAACAAACTTTTTTTTCGTCATTCTTGTTAATGATCTTGTTAGGTTTGTGAGGTCTGAAACTGAAATGTGTGTCATTACTTTCTAACTTCTCTCTTTAATAATTTTTCAATACAAATGCATGGTGCTAAACTGAGGACATGCAGTAATCATTGCTACTTTGGAAAGGTATGACTGTGTGAATCTTTGATTTCTGAAGCCTACTACTTAATTTTATTTTATTTTATTTATTTTACATTTGTTGACCGGGCTAGTCCAGCTGGATCAATGTCCATTTTCAGTGGAGGCCCGGGGAGAAAAGCTCCAATGATGAAAGCAAGATAATAAAAATAAACATAAACGATAAACACTTATGACAAAAGCAATGAGCAAAAATACAGAGATTTTAGTACAGGTAATACAAATCTAAAAAGAAAACAAATAAAACCAACTAAAGTAATAAGTAAGGCATTAACTACTTTCATTACAGAATATGGAAGAATGGAAGTATTACGTAGTTCAATATGTAATACATAATTGTAAAAGACGAAAAACATTTTTTTTTTTTTTTTTTACATGTAAGAGAACAGTAGTAACTATAGAGGCATTAAGTCATTTGTAGTCAGAGAGAATATTATAGTGGTGAAGAAAGAATTATGATAGGAGAAAGATGAAAGCAGGTTAGTCAGGATTGGTACAAGAGCAGAGCCAGAATTTGTTCAGCTGTAATAGAAGTTGTTTCTTAAAGAGTGGAAGAGTGGCTAGAGAGGAGATGTGTGAGGGAAGGTTATTCCATATTTTGCCAACTGAGTTGGAGAAAAGGCAGTTACCTGCAGAATTTGTAATTCTAGTAGTGTTAACTTGTAGCTTCTCAGAAAAACGTAGTTGTTTCAGGTTATTATAGGGAGTCAAGAGGTTGCTAAGAGCTGGTGTTTTTGATGGTTGATATAGAATTTTGTGTGCTATTAAGAGTTGTTGATAGATAAGCTTGTTAGGAAGTTCCAACCAGTGTAATTGTTTTAAGTTTAGACAGTGGTGAGTTCTAGACTGAGATGCTGTGGCAAATCGAGCAATATTATGGTAAGATGTAGTGAGTTTCCTGAGGTTACTTTTAAAGAGATTAGTGTAAATAGAGGAAGCATATAGAAGGGTAGAGATAAGATGTGATTGGGCTAAGGTGGTCCGTGCTTCAGGTGTAAGGAAGGGTTTGATTCTGTACAGCGATCCAATCTTTTTATTAACTGCTTTTATTGTGTTATTGATGTGATAATCATAGTTAAGATTATTATCAATAGTAACACCAAGCAGTTTTGTTGTAGAGTCGGGAGAAATCTGGGAATTATCACTTGCAATAATAGTGAAGTTTAATTGAGTAGATTTGTGGGTAGGTGAAAATAGTAATAGTTTTGTTTTCTTGGGGTTAAGGAGAAGACATCTTTTTGAGAACCACTGTTCTACGGTTGAGAAGGTTGTTTGTGTGAGAGACTGGAGTTCTATTTGAGAGGAAGCAGTACAAATTATGGTAGAATCATCTGCATATTGTATACAGGTAGTGTTTTGGATAGATGATTGGAGATCGTTAATAAAGATAGAAAATAAAAGTGGGCCTAGTATAGATCCTTGAGGTACTCCTAAAGAGATAGGAAGTAGAGCAGATAGTGAATTTTTCCAGAGTACTGCTTGCTGACAGTTTTCAAGATAGGATGAAAACCAGGTTAAGGAAGAGTAATCCAAGGCAAGAGATTTAAGTATGTGTAAAAGAAGTGTATGATTTACCATATCAAAGGTTTTTGATAGGTCTAGGAAAAGAGAAGAGGTTAGTTTGTTGTTGTTACGGTTACAGTTGATAGTGTTGGTAAAAGAGAGTAATGCAGTGGTGGTACTATGTGAAGGTCTGAATCCATGTTGAGTGTTAGCTAGTAGGTTGTTATGGAGGAGATGGTTAAGTAGTTGTTTGTGTATACATTTTTCCATGATTTTAGCTAGAGGAGATAATAGTGCTATTGGGTGAAAGTTAGAGAGGTCAGTAGATTTACCTCCTTTGTGTAAGGGTATGATGTATGATATCTTCCAGATTGCAGGGAAAGTACTTTCTTTTAAGGATCTGTTTATTAGGATAGAGACAGGGTAGGCAATAGCTTTAGCTGCTACTTGCAGGAATTCAGCAGGAAACTTATCTGCTGAAGGGGTAGTGGGTTTAAGTTTTTGTATAAGAGATTGTATATAGGAGGTAGATATAGGTTGTAGTTGAAGGAGAGGAAGAGAGTTATTGAAGCTACTTAAGAGTAGTTGAGAAGTGTCAGGAGATAGGTGGTTAGCTAGACTTTGTATGGAAGTAGTGAAGAAAGTATTGAAGTTATTGGCTATTAAAGTGGGATCATCAGGGTCAGAATCCTGAGGGTTGGGTGTAACTATTTTGCCTGGGGTTAGTAGATTGTTAATACTGGACCAAAACTTTTTTGGTTCTTTTCTGGTGGTTTGCTGAAGTTGAAAGTAATAGTTCTTTTTATCTGAAAGGATGGCTTTTTTGGTACTGTTTCTGAGCTCTCTAAAGGTTTGATGATCTGTTGGGTTTTTAGAGGAACGCCATTTATTCCAAGATTTATTTCTGAGGATGATTTTATGCTTAGTATTAGTGGTTAGCCAGGGTGCTGTTTTAGTTTTTGTTCTAATGGTGCGGTTTGGGGCATGTTGATTTAGGATTGAAAGGAATGTTGAATTGAAGTGTTCAACTGCCTTGTTAAGTGTGAGATGTTTTAGAGGGGTCCAATTGTATTGTGAAAGTTCTGTTTGAAACTGTTCGGGATTAAATTGTTTTTTGGAGTGTAGTGTTCTGAAAGTGGTAGGTAAGGTTAGGTTAGTTTTAGCTATAATTACGTAGGTGAGGGAGTGATCACTAAGGTCATCAGGAAGGATGCCAGTTTGGTAGGTATGCAGGGGGGAGTTGGTAAGGATGCAGTCTAAGGTGGTTTCTTTTTTGCTTGTTTTATTGATTCTGGTGGGACTATTAATGAGTTGTTTGAAACCATAAAGGTTTATATGGGAAGTAGGGTTAATATTGTTACAGGATTTCCAATCTATGTTAAAGTCCCCAAGGAATAGTGTTTCTTGAGGGAGTTTATTAGAGAGTTGGTCAAGAATATGTTCTAAGGTGGAGATGTTATTTCCAGGGGGGAGATATGCACAAATGATGTTTATTGCTTTAGTATCGTTGACTTGTAGTTTGGAGCAAATTACTTCGGCATTGTTGTTTTGGGTAAGGGTAAGGTCTAGAGGAGTAAGCTTTAGTTTTGTTTTATACAGAATTCCTACTCCCCCTCCCTTTCTGGTGGTGCGATCAAGTCTAACAATGTTATAACCAGATGGGGTAATTTCAATGTCTTTAATTGAAGGCTTTAGCCAAGTTTCTGATAAGCATAAAATATCAAATTTGTGCGTTTCAAGCAGGGCATGGAGTTGACTAATTTTGTTACAGATACTACGTATATTGAGATGGGCAATGGATAGTAGGTTAGAGGGTTTAGAGGATGAGAGAGAGAAAGGTTTGGTATGGTTTTGATGTGTGTTGGTTTTATTACTTATTACTTTATTACTTAATAATGGAAACATGTAAGGCAAATAAGTCTCTGCTGTCACATGTTAAGGAAACTTATGCGCAAATCACATACCCTTTACTTGCTTACACTAGCGTGTAACAACATGCAGGGATATGGTAGTCATTCATGTTATTACACAATACATTTCAGGTTCAGCACTTACCTTGTAAATCCAGCAGTTGCAATAGTTTTAGCACAAGGCTGACTCTGTCTGATGCAAGCAGTACACAGCCATTACATGGGTAAGTAAAGGTTGTGAGTGTTGCCTGGCATTAATGTTACTATATGTATGTGCATGGGAGGAAGGTTTTAGGCCTTTAGGTCATGAATGAGTTTTCTATGCATTGTCTTTAGCCAATGTGTGGGCATACTGAGCACACCTACATCTGCCTACACCCACAGCACCTGCTGCTTCTCCCTCTGACACCTCACCTGCGTGTAGCTGTGAAGCCCTTCCCATTGAAGGCGGGATGTGTGCCCCTTCCTCTTGATGATCCTGTTGAAGCTGTTTTCTCAGGATGATGTTGTGTAGCATGACACATATGTACTTGGATTGTACTGCAGGGCTTCCCCAGATGTATCTAGACACCAGAACTTTGACTTCAGTAGCCAGAACTATGCTCTATGATATTTTTGGTTTGCGCATGTGCCTCATTATGGCATTCTTCAGAAGGTGTGTGTGCATTTTTGATGGGTGTCATCAACCATGGTTCCAATGCATAACCTGCATCCTCCAGTACATGACCCTGTGGGATATTCCCCCAGCAAACGTCTAATACACTTGGGAGGTATGCTAGATATGTGAGTTGTGGTAACTGCCTGGGTTTTTCCAGCACACATGTTCATGATAATTCCCTTGGCATTACATATGACTTGGCAGTTAATAGAGTGGAAGTCCTTTCTATTTATGTAGAGCCTTCCCTATTCCCTGGGTGATGCCTTAATTTCTACATGTGTGCAATCTATGGCATCCAGTATTTCAGGATAGTGTGCTACATGGTAGAACTCCTGCATATTTCTGGCCCTATCATCAGGAGTATGGGAAATATATATGTGGTCACTGGCATGTTGGAACATAGCATTCAGGAACTGATAGAGGATCCTGAATGCTGATGCTTACAATATTCAAGCATGTCCCATGCTGGTTTCCGAAAGGTTTCTGTAGCTAGAATTCTAAGTGCTACCCATATCTTTGTCTCCACTGGTATTGGTTCCCCTCTGATTGCCCTGGGTCTGAGTTGAGGACCACAGAAGTTGCAGAGTTTATAGTGTGTCTCTATCTACCCTGTAGTGCTCTACAGTTCCCACCTCATGCAAATTGTGATGAGTTAACCAGGGTCTGAAAACTCCTTTACTTCTTGGCCTTGGTCTATTAGCAGCAGCATAGACTTTGCCTGTTGCACAGACACATGAATTAAAGCAGCAACAGCCCCTAACATTGTTTCTGTGTAGACTCCTTTCTGTGGCTATATTGCAATAGGTTTTGGAATTCACAGAGAAAGCAAGCACTGACTCTACACGGTTGTTTTATAGCTTGTTGAATAGCTCATCCATCTTGGATTGGTTTATCAGCATACAATTCATCTGCTTATGATGTAATTTGTTTGCAATAGTGCTTACCTTGTTCTTGCAGTTCTACACACCGTGCAGAGCTGCTTACTGAATCTAAAACAGTTTGCTCCCATGTAGGCTTTATTGAAGATGGACGCATGTCTTATCTTTGAATATATGTTTGTTTGTGTCTTTCGGCTTTTCCCGGTTAGGGGTCGCCACAGAGGAACTCCGGTCCGCTAATGATTGGCAGTAGATTTTTACGTGCTGGCTTGCTGGGCCTAACGCACTACCTTCAACAAAGGATATCTTTGAATATATATAATTTTTAAAATCTTCAGTGAGAATTTTGTAGCACTTTACTAATTTCTGCACTTTCCCAAATGTTCTTTCAGATGTACACATAGAAAATGTACAATGCTATGGAAATGATTCATTCTTAAGAATTGAACATGCTAAGTGTACACCTTAAAATGCATGTTTATAAGCATTACTACTCTGTAGCAAAGTATCTTACCAGAGGAGCAATTTTACATCTGCTTTTGTTTGTAAGATTCTCACATTGTTTTGTTTCCTATTGTATTGCTATAAGGTTTTCCTAGTTTTCACTGCATATCTATTTCAAAAGGGCTGTACTAATAGACCTTACACAGTTAAGAAATAAAAGAAAATAAACAAACAGGCAACTAAATAAATAAATGCAAGCAGGGAACTAATCTAAGGGGCAGTGAAAGCCAACACATTCTGGTTAGGCTTTTATTTGCCTTTGGGCAGATAGCCTAGTACCTAGCTATGAACTTATGAACCATACATACAACATTCTACACGATCAGTGCAGTTATTTTATTACTGATCAAAAGGGTATCATGTTAACTAAATCAATAATTCTATTAAATAGAAAGGTTATCCACAATTATCTTCCCTGAATTTATTTTACTACCAATACTCTTTTTTGATCTGCCTTTTGATAATGAATAACATAGCATTAACAAAATTGAAGGAACAAGTTTTTATCCTGAACAGAGAAAAATGCTATCATATATAGCTTGTTTGCAGGGGGTTGGTATTTCTGGTAAGGAAATTCCAGTTATTTATTTAGCATATCCTCCTTAATTTTAGCAGTCTAGCCAATCAAAAGAAATGAAACCAAAAACTGTGCTTGATCTCATATGAGGTTTCTATGAATTTAATTTGAAAATATATAACCTTTTAGTATAAAGAAACACGTGAATAAAGAAGTGAATTCATTAAAACAAAACAAAGCAAAACAAAATTTTTTCAGTCGTTCCATCTCACTCAAAGGTTTTAACAGACTTTCAGAAACCAAGTAGCAAACAAAAATGTAAGATTTTGCTTAATAATGATAGTATAAATAATGAAAATGGTAAGGCCACTTCACGATAGAAATAATTTGAAGAAAATCAAATATCGGAAGTAATATGTGAGTCAGAAGTTGGTTAACAGCTTAGTAAAGTTCTAATGTTACAAGAAATAGTACGAGAGTATATAATGAAGCAATGACAATTTTCCAAATGTGTTTGAATGAATTGGATTATAAATCTTTATGAATCAAGTACACAAGTACAGAAGAAAATAGTCATGAAAGAATGGAGCAACATTGACAGTTAAATTGTGTGCTTTAAGTCATTTGACAAAAAGTTGAATATTTCTGTGACACAGGAATTCGAAGGGAGATCTCTCATTTGATAACTGTTATTTCTTGGAATTTAGCATCCATGATCCCAATTCTCTAAAATGGAAATACCTTTAAATGATTTGAACGAAGTATGCGACTGGATTTTATATTTGTAGGGGGTTTTATTGACTACTATGTTCCTGTATGAGAAATCCACGAGGTACCCAATGAAAACAAATTGAACTCACAAAACTTGAAGGTAAAAATATGAAAGCAGCATTTTTGCAGGGGTCAGGCATTCCTGGACTGCTAAACCAGGAATGTTTTGTATTCAGTGTAGTGTAGTTGTTAACAGGAAGCACCGAGGAAACACAAACTTCTAGATATTGTAAGGATGTATGCAAAAATAATGCAAGTGGTATTAACATGGAAAAAGTTCATGCAACACAGAATTTTTTTTCCCCAGTGATGAAAGATATAGTCTCCAACATAAATTTTGATCCTTAGAGACATTTGTATTGTTGAAACATACAGAGTCTTGAAAACAGAAGCAAAACTTATATTTAAATGTGAAACCATGCTTCTATTTCTCTAGCTTTTAAATCAGGAAGAAAGCCAAGAATAATAACAGCTAAATGTCATAAATACAGTCATCCATTAATTGTCCATAATATGCAATTGAAAAGTTAACACAATAACAGGATTTGCATTAAAATGCATTTTCTAAAGATTAAGATATGTTCAGTCGTAATTTATGATGATATGTCCTTACTGTAATTGTCACTATTGTTTCCCACTCAGAAACTTTCGGAGGCTCAGAGTCATTGCCTGGAATTCAGAAAGGGTACTGTCAGTAGTAAGCCCCTTTAACTGTTGGTGGTAACTGTTTCTGAATTTCTGCTTGTTAGTTAGCCTATCGTGTTGCTTACATTGCAGAGGTGCAGCACTGCACTTGGCTATCTCCCTGGCCTATTGCACATGATAATGAGGCATTTCAGAGGAGCTGCATGTGGTACTTAGCCATGTACTCTTCCCTGTAAATTCCTGCAGTAAGTGCTTTATACAGCCTGGTGATTAATAGAACCATTCAAGCTGGTTAAATCCTTACTGCCACCTAAAGTAATTAACTCAGCTAAAAGCTCATGTTCACTCATTCTTTTCAATAGGTGAGACTGCATTAGAAATAAAGTACTGGGTAGTTTAGGAAATAGTGCTGGAGTGAGTGTGTGTGTGTGTGTGTGTGTGTGTGTGTGTGTGTGTGTGTGTGTGTGTGTGTGTGTGTGTGTGTGTGTGTGCGTCTGTATGTGTGTGTGTGTCTTTGTGTTAATGCATGCATCTATGTGCAAGGGTGTGTGTATACTGTAATAATGGGGAGAGGACTAGACACCAGGGACACACAATCACATGGACACTAATACACACACGCACACACGTGCACACACGTGCACACACACACACACACACACACACACACACACACACACACACACGCACACACGCACACATGCATCACACACACACACACACACACACACACAAATGCACACACACATACAGATATATATATAGATATCTCTCTTTTTAAATATATGTATATATAAACCATAAGCTATATCAAAGTTAATAGAG
Organism: Protopterus annectens; assembly: GCF_019279795.1. Taxonomy (NCBI): domain Eukaryota; kingdom Metazoa; phylum Chordata; order Ceratodontiformes; family Protopteridae; genus Protopterus; species Protopterus annectens. The sequence continues at coordinate 372,498,111 of NC_056728.1, read as the reverse complement.
CAACATATTTTGCAACATGAAAGGCATATGGGGGCATTACACAGCAGGGACACTCTTTATAATATTACCCTAATCCACTTAAAAAGGTAATATAGGTCAGGGTTTGCATTATAGAGCATATTGGGGAAAAATAAAATAGGAAAGTCTAGTGTCTGTCATTATTGACTAACTGCAATGATCTGAACTATATGTGGGTCATACACAAGTCTTTCAGACAAAGTCAGGGTGAGACATTAGATGTCACTAGGAATATTTATAAATATTATTTAATTCCACTTAATAAGTACATACAGCAATAGATCTTGCATCATGATGTGTTTTTCTAAACAAGAAAAACAATGAAACTCTAATGACTGGCATCACTGACTATAGTTCTTTATGATTAAGGAAGAGCAGGAAAAATAAGAAGCAACATCACGGATATTCTGTAAACTCAGAGAAGGCCAACCCAATTAGTTATTGTTCCTCCTTTCCCCTTTCCACTTTGCAAAAAAAAAAATTTCTAAGCTTGTTTCCTGCCTTTCCTGTAACTCGTCTAGTCCAGATACTGATTTGTTGTATCCAGGACTGTTTGTAAGCTTCTGAGACCCCAAACTTTTCAGTGTTGGAGGGAAGCCTTCTAGATTAATTTTATTTCTTAGAACTAGCCATTTTTCTAGTTTCAGCACTCAAAATTGATTTTTTTGAGCTCAGCACTTGTTCAGAACTCATTGTAATCACTAAATAAGCTACAAATTACTACAGCACTCAACTTTCCTCACTTGTCCAGAGGAAAACAGTTTTTAGTACTTAATAAATAAGCAACTATCCAGGCATGTCTAAGGCTTACTCCCAGTGTTTTCTTCAGTCTACCTGATGAATCTGGGCATCTTGGGGCAATGCAACAATTGCCTCATGTACACAGACAACCCTCTCCTCCTACCACCCAACACTACAAACTTTGAGAGATGCACTTATATAGCCAAACTGGAAGCAAAGCTCTCTTCACCCAAGACTGGACTAGACAGTCAAGTGGAGAAGGTAAACACTTGCACCACACCACACTCATCACATAGTCCCTCAAAACCTACACCAACAAAACACACACATATAGAAACACAAAACACATATCTACATTCGTGGAGGCTCTCAAAAAAAATCTACCCAAGCAACAGGGACCGCCAAAGCAGAAATGCAAGCAACCTCCACCCCCCAACACAACCCAAAAGACAAACAGCCCACAAACACAGTGTGCCACTACACCACAGCCCATAAGGCATAACAACGTACCCAACACTCTAGTCATAGGTGACTCTATAGTCAGGCACACTGGTGTTCCACTCACCAAGCTAAACAAGGAAAAAGTTGCTGTCAGCTGCCAGTCAGGTGCCAGGATCTGCCACATAATGCATGCACTCAGGTCACTCTACAAGTACAAATATGACTCTGTCATTGTCCATGTTGGTGTTAATGACCTGAGACATACCTCCTTGAACTACATGAAAAGAGACATGGAGGAGCTGTCCGATCTTCTAGCCCAGGCAGGTATGACCCTAGCTCTGAGTAGCATCCTGCCATCACCCAGAATGATACCACAGTACAGGGACAAAATTATTGACTTCAGCAATTGGCTAAGCTTCTGGTGTCATTCTAAGGGGATCCAGTATCTGTCTGCCTGGGATGACATGATCGACAAACCACGATGCTTTGCCAGAGATGGCCTGCACCTGTCACCCTTGGGATTCTGGATACTGGCTAAGGCTCTTGCCACCCCTATAGCACCTTTTTAGGCAAAATTCAAATGACAAATTCACCACCATAACAGGTACAAGCAAGCAGAATCTGAGGGCAATGCTACTTAATGCTAGAAGTCTATACCTCAAAATGCACTCACTCGAGGCACTCCTTAAAATGGAGAAAATTGAATTCTGTGCAGTGACAGTGACCTGGTTCAAGGCTCTAGAGAGCACCCCTGCATTACCAGGCTATAATTCATACCACACCTTTCAGCCCCCTAACCTGGACCGAAGCACTAAAGGTGGAGGTGTGTCCATATTCATTAAGTATATCCACACCTCCAAGCTAGTTGCTCATAATGCATAATGCATCTGAGATTATCCAAGTGCAACTAACTCTGGGCAAGACCACAATCCAAATTGTAGCTTGCTACAGATCACCCACCATGCCCCAGGATTCCCACTCCTCATTTCTTGATACACTGGAAAATATTAGGGTACAACCTAACACCCTAATAATGGGTGATTTCAACTACCCCACCATTAACTGGGAAAACTAAAATGTACCACCTGTCATGCTCAACGTCTTCTGGAATTCATAAATTCCAATGCCTTGGATCAACTTATCCACACCCCCACCAGGGGCAGCAATATCCCAGAACTGGCCATTACCAACAGGGGCAACCGGTGTTCCACACCAGAGGTTAATTCCTCGTTGGTCAGAACTGACCACAAGCAAATCACCCTAGACATTCACATCCCATCCCCCACCCCCCATTAGGGAAACTACCGTAAAAAATTTCTCCAAAGCCAACTTCACGCTTCTTAAGACAGAAGTGGCAAACTTCACAACACCCATACTGATGGACAATAGAGGTACGACTGCTGAATCCTATACAATTGCACTTTATAAGCACTTACATGAGTGCATGGATCGTGCAATCTCTAACAGAGCCAAGATGCTATCCTCCAAAAAAATGAAGCCAATCTGGTGGTCCCCTGCCATAAACAAACCCTACAACAGAAGAAAGAAACTGTTGTAAAAAAGAGTAAAATCCCATGATTGGAGGAACTCCGTGGTCAACCTCAGTAAGAAGCTGAGATCCCTCATAAAATCCTCCAAAGCTAGTTATGAAAATAAAATTGCCACTGATTCTAAAGACAACCACAAAGCATTCTATAGTTACGTCAAGAATCTGAATGGTAATACACAGAACTGCTCTGAGTTACAGCACAATGGCACTAAACATACAGAACCAATTGATATTGCCAACATCCTGGCAGATAGGTTAAGAGCTAACTTTACCCCTCTCTCATCCCCTAAAGGGCCCATCTCTATACTGGAAGAATGCAAAGTTCCTGCAATCACAGCTGCACAGGTAAAAAACACACTCTCCAAAGCCAAGAACACAGCATCCACGGGACTGACAACATCCCAGGCTGCGTTCTACATGAACTACAGAATGAATTGGCACCCCACCTAATTATCATGTTCAGTCATAGCCTCACCTCAGGCTTTGTGCCCACTGAATGGTGCACAGCATCTGTTATCCCACTCCACAAAGGGGGAGCCACCACAGACCCTGGGAACTACCACCCCATTAGCCTGATGAACCTGGTCTGCAAGGCTATGGAATGTATCATCATGGAACTTATAAACAATGACATTGGTAATCTCCAAACTCTGGACACTACCCAGTTTGGGTTTGTAAAAGGCAGATCATGTCTCCTAAACCTGATAGACTTCTTTGAAGTGGTCACCAAAGTCGTAGATGAGGGTAAGATGGTTCACACAGCCTAGCTAGACCTCGCCAAGGCTTTCAACACCATCTCCCACTCTGGAATTATAGATAAACTCACTAAACTAGGTATAAATCCCTATGTCACAAGATGGGTTGCCAAGTGGCTCACTGACAGAACCCACACTGTGAAAGTAGCAGACTCTAAATCCAACTTCAGACCAGTGACAAGTGGAGTACCACAGGGTTCAGTCCTAGGTCCTCTCCTGTTTGGTATCTACTTCTCTGTAGTACAGGCTAACACAGAAGGTCTTTGGCTAACAATGTTCACAGATGACTGCAAACTAGGAGCCATAATCAAAACTCCTTAACAATGTAGACATCCTACAAAAGGGCCTCACTGAGACAGATGCCTGGTGTCAAAGCCATGGCCTCAGGCTCAATGCCAAAAAGTGCATTGTCATCCCTTTTGGCAAAAACTCTGTACCCATGAACTACCACATAGGCGGTAGTCTACTTAACACCAAAAGTGTGATAAGAGACCTTGGGACCAGGTGGACAGTAGTCTCTCCTTTGATAATCACATCGCCACAGTAGTTAGAAAATCCTTCTATGTGGCACACCTCATCACAAAAGGTTTCTCATCCAGGAAAAAAAAAGGTCATTGTTCCTCTCTACTCATCACTCATTAGACCCATTATAGAGTACAATGCCCCTTTTGGTATGTACCTCACAAGACATCGACAACTGAAAAGGCCACAGAAATACCTCACAAAGAAGATTACTGGCCTCAAACAGATGCCCTATGCAGACTGTCTCAAAAACTCCAGCTTTAGGTTCATAGGTTAGTACTAAGCTAACTGCCCTTATGGGCCATTTTAAGCCTAGCCAATTACCCCATGTCAGAATCAAACCCTGCACTTTGTGTTTCTAAGGTAAGCATCTTATCCATTACTCTATCGCATATGGCCTACTCAGAGACAATCTCTGCCTAACATACAAAGCTATGTCAAACCCAGAGCTGTTGGGCATGCTCCACTTACCTCCAAGCTACACACTCTAGGGACCTAAACCTTGTCACCACAATAAACAGAACATGCTAGATGGATAGATTCCTGTCCCAGAGACTTCCCATACTCTGGAACAAACTACCTATCTATATCAAACAAAGCTCCTCATTAGCAATCTTCAAGAAAAATCTCGATGATTGGATGGGAGATAGGAAATTCACCCCGGGGATCACTTCTGTGGCTCTGCTTGACAGGGGCACAGGAAAATAATTTTCTTAGGTGGCAAAAGCCAGGGTACTATTTGGCTAGGCTTATATAGGCCCTAGGGCCAATAGCCTAGTACCTACCTATGAACCAATGAACAAGTAAGGGGGCAAAACAGTGCCTCTATTCAAGTAAGTGTGTGTGTGTGTGTGTGTGTGTGTGTGTGTGTGTGTGTGTGTGTGTGTGTGTGTGTGTGTGTGTGTGTGTGTGTGTGTGTATGTAAATGTGTGATGGAGTAAGTGGGGGAGCTTTTCTGACTTGATGCATAAGTGTGTGATGGAGGAAATGGGGGAGCTGTTCTGACTTGATGCATAAGTGTGTGATGGAGTAAATGGGGGAGCTGTTCTGACTTGATGCATAAGTGTGTGATGGAGTAAATGGGACAGATGTTCTGACTTGAGGCATAAGTGTGTGATGGAGTAAATGGGGAAAGGAGCTGTTTTTACATGATGCATAAGCCCAATACCTCTCAACCTCTTAGTGCAAGAATTTCGGCCAAAAACAATAATAATGGGCGGACAAAGGTCCATAAATAGTAACACTTTTTAAATATTTCTGAAAGTTGACAGAATAAAAAGTTTTTTTCTATTAACATATATTTTCTGAAGGGTATGGCATTTGAAACTCAACAAATTCTATGTGAAGCAGACCAAAACTATGAGTCAAAAATCTGGACATTCTGCAAAGAGCTGGAAATTTGAAAAGTAGTGTGATTACTGTAAGGACAGCAGAAAAATGCCCAGTAGTACTTACAGCAATGGAGTAATTCATAGACATGTAAATTAGCTGATAAATAGCTATTTCTAAATTGTGGCTAATGTGTATCTGAATCACTGGTTTCCACAACAGGCCCTTTTTACTGTAGCCTTACTGCTCATAGCTGGACCTGTTTCTGAATCCTGGCCAATGTTTTTTTTTACAAAGTAAGTCATGTCACTGAAAATCATACTGTTGAGAGATATGTTTCTGGGAGGGGAGAGATGAATGAAAAGTGGATTTTAAATATTTATAAAGCTAAGTTTTGGTACTAACTCTAGCATAAATGTGTTAGGTTGCTGTGCTGTGTTTTTTAAATATGTCATAGGTTGCAAAGCTGAAGTGTCAGGAGTTCATTTACTTTGATTTAGTACTACTACATCTTAATTTGTGATAATGTACTATAAATTTGTTGCATAGAGGGTATTTTATTGGCGAATCAAAAGTCAGTTCATTCAAGAAGGGTAGTCAAATGTGTTATAGCTATATATAGATAAACTAATCCCCTTGATACCTCCTGGCTGCTTGCGTCCCAGCTCTGGCGTCCACACCCACACTCTCCATTCTGACATTCCTGTACCTGAGTAAGAGTTTGTGCCCTGCTTGCTGACCACAAACCATAATCTAAATCAATTCCAGCTGTCTCATCCCTAACACCAGAAATAGGACCTAAATATCTCCCTGAACCTCAATTCCTCAAGGGACCAGAAACTCTCCATCCTGAGATTCCTGTACCTGAGTAGGAGTTTGTGTCCTGCATTCTAATCATGAACCATAACCCAAACCAATTCCAGCTGTCTCATCCCTAACACCAGAAATAGGACCTAAATATTTCCCTGAACCTCAATTCCTCAAGGGACCAGAAACTCTCCATCCCGAGATTCCTGTACCTGAGTAGGAGTTTGTGCCCTGCTTGCTGACCACGAACCATAACCCAAATCAATTCCAGCTGTCTCATGCCTAACACCAGAAATAGGACCTAAATATCTCCCTGAACCTCAATTCCTCAAGGGACCAGAAAGTATGTGTTCTGCTATAAATTGTCTGTAACAGCTATATAGTTTAACCTAATACCTTGTGTTTTAGCATGCCTTCTTGCCTGGATACCCAGCAGCCTTACCCCTCTTTACTTTCTAGTCCCCATACTTTCCCTTCCTATATTCCCCCTTAATTATCTCCAAGCTTGTCCCACCAGTCCCAGACCTGCTATTCTACTTTCAGGAGCAACTGCTGCAGTATATAGGGTTTGCCCGCTAGATAGTGCCCTCTCCTAGTTTTACCTTCCTTTACACTGCTCCTGCCATCTTAGACCATAGCTCACAAGCATTCATTTTATTTTATGCTATACTGTAGTCCCACTCTACCCATCCTAAGTCTCCGTTATACAATCTACTACTCCCTCCACTATTACTATGATGTTTCTTTTTTTCTTTACTTATCTACACCCACACTCACCGACAGCAGTCAGCACTCCACTGATAGTTCTCACTCAGCTTCTTACTTATCTTGGCTCTGCCCACTCCGTTCGCCCTGCAGGCTCACTCCGCTCCCCTACACTACCCCCAATTCCCACCCACCCCCAGGGGTCCTAAACTTATACTTATACTTCCTTAACCACACCCCTATCCCAACCATCCAATCTAATACTTCTACCAACTTATTTAATTTAACCATACCCCACCTATTTTACATTTCTCTCTCCTTCAACATTCAGTACCTCCTCCTAAACCTCTTAAGGCTATTTCACTACCTATCACCACTCCCACACAAACAACTTTATAAAACCCTTACTTTCCTTTGTCTTTCTTACCCAGTTTCCTGCTATAACTACATAAGAAACTCTTTAAAATATGTATTCAACAACTAAACCTATTCTAACCAAATTTTTAATACTATTTACTCTCATATCTATTCTCACTTCTGCCTATCTCTTCACCTCCATTAATAAAGTTAATTATAACTACTTCAAATACTCTCCTAAACAAACAGCTAGTTACAACTACACCTTTACCCATTTTAAAATAAACACCACATCCACACCTTGCTACCTGCTAGCCAAGTATCATCGACTTACTCATATTAAATTCAATAACACAACTCTAAAAAACTAAAATACCTAACCAGCTTCCTCAACTACCCATTTTATGCCCTAAAAACTCCCACCTTAAAAGATGGTGACATCCACCCCAACCCAGGCCCTACAAGCATCCCAACTTTTACAACTCCTTCTACCACTCCGCCCACCCTAACTACCCAGGCCATTTCTTAGTACCACCACAGCCCTCCTATCTTTCACCGACTCTATCAATAAAAACCATGACAACAACATCCTCTCAACTGCACTCTTTATTGATCTGTCAAAAGCCTTTGAGATGGTCAACCACTCACTACTCCTAAAAACTTTTGAATCCCTTGCTCTTGACACCAAGGCTGTTCTCTGGTTTAAGTCCTACCTTAACAATAGACAACAAGCAGTCCCTTGGGAGAATAAACTATCTTCCCACCTGCTAGTCTCCCTTGGAGTACCTCAGGGCTCCATTCTCGGTCCACTTCTATTCTCAGTATTCATCAATGACCTTTACTTAGTGATCCCTCAAGCTACTTGCATACAATATGCAGATGATTCCATGCTCATATGTTCAGCCAACTCCACATCTGAACTACAATCCCTAACTCAGACAGTATTCAACTCAGTCAAGGCATGGTTCCTAAAACGCTGCCTCCTCTTGAATGCCAAAAAAAAAAACAAGCTCTTACTCTTTACACCTAACAGTAAATCCCCCCAATCAATTTCTCTATCAAATCAAATAATGGCACCATTATAACCCCAGACTGTACCACCAAAGTATTAGGAATCTTAATTGACAATAAACTTACATTTGACAATCATATAAATAACACTATAAAATCCGTAAATAGAAAATTGGGCTCCCTGTATAGAATAAAACTCTTCTTAACAACAACAGCCAGAACTACAATTGCCCACTCCCATTTAATCTCCACTCTTCTTTATGCTTCCCCCATATATACTAACCTAAAGAAAAATAATCTCACTAAACTAACTAACTCCTATAATAATATTGCCAGGTTTGCCACTGGGAACCCATTTAGAACTCACCACTGTCTGAACCTAAAGCAGCTTGACTGGCTTGAACTAAAATCATTCTGACACTTTTCCAACTTACCATTGTTCATAGGATATTCTACCAACCTAAGAACACACCGATACTCTCTAACCTTATTACCCCCTATGCAAACCTCAATTCCTTATGCTCTTCCACTAAACTACTGGCTAGCATTACCAAGTCTAATAACTTGGCAGGTGACTCCTTGTTTTCTAATACCACTGGAAAATATTGGAACATGTTGCCATCAGATCTAACAGCACTTCCCTCCTTCCCCACTCTTTAAGCAAAGGCTGAATCAACATCTTAAATCACATTGGTTATGCCCTTGCTGTTAACCTGACTAATTGTCTGCATTCTCTTTTGCCATTTTTCTCTATCCTGCCTCCCCCTCACCTTTTTAACACTACTTACCCCTGAGTAGCGGTAACTATTTTAAATTATTTCCTGCAAATAGGATATGAAATAACTGTGAACATATTGTAAACAACCTCACATACCTTACTGTATGAGTATTTTATTCCTTTCAAAGTTTTTGTATTTCTTAATTAGCTTACTTCTCTGTAGCTAAGGCTCTCTAATTATTTTTAACTAATGTATTTTTTTATATTGTGTAAATAATTCTCTTTGAATATGGCATCTTCTTAGATAGTATGAATTTGTAACTACTGTTCTCTCATGTATTTTTGTCTTACAATTTTATTTTTTTCTCTTATAATTGTACATTATAAACATTTAAATGTTACGGTGGAGCTTTTCTCCCCGGGCCTCTGCTGAAAATGGAAATACATCCAGTTGGACTAGCCCAGTTAACAAATGTAAAATAAAAAATAAATACAATAAAACATACAGAAATGGCAGTGTAAACAAGGATGGAGAGTTGAGCAAGAAAAGAGATGTGTACAGTTCAGCCCTGATAAATTAAAGCTTTTCCTGATTACACAGAAAGGGAGAAAAAAAGTATTTATTAAAATCTGATAGCAATTGTGCACAGAATGTGGCAGTGGTGTTGATCCTATTTATCTTAACAAAGAAAGTCTTCCAAAATAAATCAAAAAGTCAAAGGTGTAAATGTATATTAGAACAACCAATATGACCAGCAACACTTTGGGTAGTTATATTGTGATGGAGGGGCTTGAAAGGGGGGATTTGGAAGATGTTCGGAGAGAGTTGGGTTGAAAGGGAAGGAGGAAAGATTTGGGGAGAATTGGTCAAGGAAGGATTAAGGGTAGAGGGATGAGTGCTACACGGGAAGTGAGGTACGTGTAGGGAGGGTTTAAGGTAGTTCTATGTAAGAGTTGTAGGGTGGGAAGATCAGATTTAGCTGTAAACTTGCTGCTGTTGCAAGTTCTTTGAGCGAGACAACCAATAGGTACTTCTGCAGCAGGTAGGCCGCAGGTTATTAGTGGTATATATGATGGTAGCAGGTGAGTGGCTTAATTTTTTTTTTTGTTACACTGGGTACGCTTTCAGTAGGTATAGATTCACTGGATCTGCCTTCTGCATGTCAGATAAGATTTTTGTTTTGTCAGGAATGGATTAGTTTTTCATTTGTTGCAAAGCTGTGGATGTAGGGATCTGTTAGTTCTTTTATATATATATATATATATATATATATATATATATATATATAATATATATATATAAATTTTTTTTTTTTTTTGCAATGTGTAATGTTTTGACGTGGTCCTTTGTGCTAGTTTGTTTGTTGGATTATTTTTTTTTTCTGATATGGTAGTCAGATATTGAGTTTTTAATCCTTTTAGTTTTGTCTATATCACTTCCCATCTTCCTGCATTATTTTTTTACTTTAAATCCTCTTAGTTATCCACGTAAGATTCTTCAGTTTTTGCAGGTTGCCTGATTCAGTTTTGTGGAGGTAACGTCTCCCTTTTTCTTACATTGGTGGTGGTGGAGCAGTAAAAATGAGTTTCCTTGCTGCCCAACATGTGGTAAGCATGTTCATGGGCTGCGAGGCACATGCTAGTAATGGTTGTTTGTAGCACATGTGCATTGTGACATTAATAGCTGTTGCAAAGGATGAGGAAGGCAGGTTTTTCAGGTATGGATCCATTTTTCCATACTTGGAGTCCTCTTTTGCCTTTCTGGGTGCTTGTTTTGCAATGTGCAGCCATGATGTGTCAAGGAAAGAAATATACTGGAAATATATGTATATATAAATATATATATATATATATATATATATATATATATATATATATATATATATATATATATTGTTCTGAAGCTGGCACAAAGGGTTAAGGTGGCGAACTATATTTTCTGTGGTACAGGTTTGATTCCCTCAGCCCTTGTTGCCTACTGTGTGATATTTCCAGTAAGAGACATGATAGCCTATGGGGCTCTAAAGTAACAATGCATTTTCTCAAGAGAAGTTGTTTATAACTCTAGTTACGTCATTACTTTTAAATATAATTTATCACCTTTTCTCCAAAGTCACCAGTTTAGAAGGGGCTAAGAGGGACAACATTCAGATGAGTAATAATCAAGGATGACCCCAGAAGTCAGGGATAATTGAGAGAAATGCATGTGTAGCTTTTCTGCTCAGGACTGCGATAATGCAATAATTCAGTTTAGTTCTTACACAGGAGCACTAGGGATTTACAGGTTCCACTGTAATTTCAGATAATCTGCTAGGACTCTAATGGCATAAAAATTGTACATGTTATGATGGTCATTTGGTGCTAAGGTCAAGGTTGTCAGTAGCTGGGTTATCAGTTTGGGGATGAAATATGCCAACTCTGGTACACATTCTTTAGAGGTGAGTGCCGGTAGCATTGTATTTACATTACATAGGATGGAGAAAGCAGATGTTTAATAAGATAATGGATGGATTAATCAGACATAATGGTTTAGGACAGGGGAGTGTTGCCTTTGTCACTGTGTGAGTGTTGAAGGCATAGTATAGCCAGTAGATTAGGGTGGGGAAGAAGGTCTGTTATTTATTAAGTAGGAAAAAGCAAGTTTTATCAGGGAGGGTTTTTTTTTCTTTCCTGGTAGTAATGTTTTCTTTTTCTTTGACAGATGGCTGGCTCTAATAGTTTACGGCAGAGATTGGTGTCAGTTGTATCCCAAGTGGAGGAATTGTTTCTAGAACTACCAATGAGAGGGCCTCCAGCAACAGATGAGCCAAGTGTGTCCAAAAAGAAAAGGCAAGCTCAGGTACCACAGAACAAGTTGATGTCATGGGGAAAGCAAGCTCAAAAGTCAATGGATGGTGTTACAGTAGAAGCTCTGGCTGGTGACACAGGTTACAGTAACAGTACAGGTAGTGAGATTTTTTGGGATAGTGTTACTACAGACTTTCTGAGGTAGACAGGTGGTATACAAAGGCAGGGAGCTGGTACAGAATCATGGTGATCTTGCAGATGTTGTGGTGGATCGGAACCTTCTGGGGGATGTGGGTCATGTTCAGAGGGAGGCATTAGATGGGGGGAGTTAATTTCGGGTCCTTGTTAGGGATTTTGGGGTCAAGCTTATGTAGGGCCAAGTCATTTCAGCAAGAGGTGAGTTCTGACTTTGGGATGCGACCTGGAGATTGGTTAGCTACTCAGGCCATGGTTAGTGCAGAATGGGGGGAGGGAGTCTTTCTGACCTTCCATAGTCTGCTGTCAGTTAAAGAGAAGATTTGGAAAGGTGAGTACCTTGAAGTATATAAATTAGCTGATGCAGAAGGGGTACAGTGGTTGGTGGAATTGGTGACAGCAAATAACAAGGACCTTTTAGCAGCTTTAGTAATGATGGGATGGAAGAGAGTGAGTAGGCTTCATGATAGGATGTGGGACAATTGGGTGCTAAATTTTGTGCATTACATGGTGGTTTGGCTGGAAAGGGATAATTCAGTGGCCTTACTACTTTTGACTTATTTCAACATGATTCATTAAGTATAAAGGCTGCTTGTGAGGAATTCTAAGATGCAGTATGATCAGAATTTCCAAAAACAGAAAGCAATTGTTCAGTCATTATAATGGGAAGTTAGAGACCCTGACATTTGGTTGGTCACCATGATGGATAATTTTCCAATAGACAGGGTGAGTTAGGGAGTGATGTGTTGGAGTCTGCTGGGCCTTCAGTGCAGGACACTGCATAGGAGTGGTATGCAGATTCTCATACATTTGCTCGAATTGTGAGGAAGCCCATCCAGCTTCTCAGTGTGGCCATTGGGAAGGAAATTTATTTAATTTGGGTTCAATCATGACCAGTGCAGGATCATTATCTCCTTTGCCTTAAAGACCTCAAGGGTTTATTAGGCAAGGTAGTTTTCAAGGACAGAGGGGAGGATTGTCCTTTCAGGGGCAAAGAGGTAAACACAATTTCCCATTCAACTGTTAAGGTACAGACATTGAGAAATATGCTGAGTCATTTCCTAGATTTAAAGGTTGCAGCGGAGTTAATAAATGGATTTTCTGTAGGGTTTACTATTATGTTTAGTTTTTGTGGGGATTGCTCATTTTGTAAGAATTTACATTCTGTGTGGTGGAATGAGGTGGTATTGAAAGGTTTGGTGGAGAAGGAGCTGCAGTTGGGCAGTTCATTGGGCCCATTTGTTTACCCTCCTATTGTCAATTTTAAAGTGTCACCGTTTAGCTTGGTCCCTAAAATGTCACCCAGTGAATTTCGATTGATTCACCATGTGTCCTACCGAGAAGAGAACTCAATCAATGATTTTATTTCCAAAGAGGATTCAAAGGTTAGGCTTGCTTCATTGGATGAAACAGTGGGAATCATTAAAGGACATCCATGGTTGCTTAAGGTAGATATTGAATCTGCCTTCTGATTGCTATCAGTGCAGAAGGAAGAGTGATCTTTGTTGGATAAGGTGGTTGATAGTGAATTTTATTTCGACAAGGCTAAGCCGATTAGGTGTTCAGTGGCTTTTGCCATTTTTGAGATGTTTAGCACTGTACTTCATTGGATTTGGCAACAAACAGTGGGCTGTCAGAAGGCTGTGCATTATTTGAACAATTTCCTGTTGGTAGGTAAACTGTTTGTAGGTGCACGTGAGGATATGTGGGCATTTTTGGCAATATGCAAAGAGTTGGGTGTTTGTTCCCTTGACTAAACAAAAGTTGGAGGATCTGGCCATGGCAATATGTTTTCTAGAACTTTAGTGGACACAGTGCAGGGGTTGTTTTGTCTCCCAACTGAGAAGATAGAGCGTCTGAAGGAGAAGATTGTTTGGATAATGGGCAAGGACAAGGTGTGGATTAGGGACATTTTGGAGCTTTTGGGGCTATTGAATTTTGCCTGCAGGACAATTCAGCCTGAGCATACATTTTGTAGGTCAATGGTATTTTTCTTAAAAAGAAGGACAAAAGAAACATAATTGGCTAAGGATTGGTAAGCTGGCTCATGCTGATTTAGCATTGTGGTTGTCCTTTTTGGATCAATTTAGTGGCATTTCTTTTTGGCAGGTGGATTGTGTTGGTCAAAGGGATTTGCAATTTTTTTTCAGATACTGCAGGGAGTATTGAGATGGGAACATTTTCTTGTGGGGAATGGTTTGTGACTCATTGGCTAGATGATTGGAAGGATGAGTGGAAGAAGGATGTGGCCTTTTTGGAATTGATGCCAATTTGGGTGGCTTCAGTGGTGTGGAAAGAGTGCTTGCATAGTAAGAAGGTGATTTTCCATTCTGACAACATGGCTGTGGTGTGGATGTTACAGTCCTAGACAGAAACATCTAGATTGCTTATGTTAGTTTTATGTAAATTGGCTTTTCAGAATTTGTTGATAAATCTTTCTTTTACAGGTGTGTACTTGCCGGGTTCTAAGGATGTAATTACTGACAACCTATCTCATTTTCAGTTTTGCAAGTTTTAGCAATTGGCCCTAAAAGCAGCTGGTGAATCAATCATGTTGCCAGATAAGGTGTGGCAGATTGGGCTGAAATGATGGGATGGCTGATGCAGCAATCTTGGGCAGCTTTGACAAGGAAAGTGTATGGTAGGGCTTTATCTGAGTTTGATGAATTTGTTTTGCAGTTGCCTGAGGATGATAGTGTTTGGTCAGAGAAATTGCTATTGTAATATTTAGCTCAGGTGTGGATTAAGGGGAGGGAAATTCAGTCAGTTAAGGTGGATTTTGCAACCATTAGCATATTTGCATGGGTGGCAGAGTTTCAGGACTTGAAGTTGCTCAGATGTTGAAAGGGTGGGGTAATGTTGTTGGTGATAGGATCGATGGTCGATGGCTCAAGGTTTTGAGGAGAGGCTTAAAGTTATTGAAAGGGACTCAGCAGATTTTAATTTGGAGTGACATTGTCAATATAGCTATATAATGGAGCTTTCAGGGTGACTGAGTTGTTGGGGTAGGATGTGGTTGCATTTTCAGTGTCACTGGAGATATTTTATTTTATTTTACATTTGTTTACTACTGGGAAAATATGACTTGGAACAAAGCCAATTTTCAGCAGAGGCCTTAGGAGAAACAGTCCAGCTGCATGTTTTTGTAACTTGGGAGGAAACTGGACAACCCAGAGGAAACCCACACAAATGCAGGGAGGAAATGCAGACTCCACAAAAGAGGCATCCCAGCTGAGAATCAAACCATATGGTTACGTAGATCTAAAACAGACCAGATGGGTAAGGATATGCAGATTGTTTTGATGAAGGGTAGAGATGAGTACATGTGCCCAGTATTTTGGGCTAGATGATTGCAGCTGTCACATAGGGGGAGGCCGCATGACTTGTTTTTTTTCTGTCCAAGGGTGGCAGGGAAATAAAAGGCAATCGGTTTGTGAGTGTGATGAGAAAGGCTTTTCACTGTTTGGTCTTTCAGGTAGAGAGGTTTTCTACTCATTCATTTCATATTGGAAGGGCTTTAGATGTAGAGAGAGAAGGTAGGTCAGTGGAGGTTATCAAGAGTGTGGGCTGTTGGTCTTCAGGTGCCTTTTTATCTTATATTAAATAATTAATTGGGTAGTTGCCACTAATATTTTTTTTTAGGTAAAAAGGTTGTGATGTTGGGTCACTCCCATATTTATTGGGTGGCAAAACAGGCTGAAATTAGACCTGATGGAGGCAAGCTGGGTTTGCAGCATTACAGGTGGAGAGTGTTTTGCTACAGTATTAGAGGCCTTAGGTGGCATCAACTTGAGGAGGTGTTTGCAGATATATATATTTGCAGATTGGGATTCCATGTGTTTTAGTGGTTCACTTAGCAGGTAATGATTTAGGGATCATTCCAAAATTGCAATTGATGTTTAGATTATTGAGGTATTTGTCTACTTTAGGCAGGTAGTTTCCAGGTATGAGTATTGTGTGGTCTGAAATTGTGCCACATTTTGTTTGGAGGAATGCAGGCAGTTTTATACATATAGAGCCTGCTCAGAGATTTGTTAACTTTAGGCTGTTGAGGCATTTGGGGAACTTGGGTATTCATACAATTGATCACAAGGACTTCAATGATAGGGACCCAGTGTGGTTTAGGGAGGATGTAGTATATCTGAGTGAGTTGGTATTGGATTTATTCAATGTTCACCTGGCCTTGTTTTTGAAAGGTTTGGTACAGGAGTTGTAGTAAGTAAGGGGAAACAGTCTGGTGTCATGCCTGTGTGCAGAGAGGAGGGGCAGGCTTGTCCCTCTTTTGTGTCCCCACTGGTGTTACAATGTGGCTGGTTGGATATGAAAGTGAGTGGCGGCACACTGCTTTTGGCAAAGTAAGAGTAAGCGAGCGGTTGATGTATAGCGGCTTATTTTGTGGTGGGACAGAGGTGAGCATGAGGCACTGCCTTGTTAAATTGTTGTATGGAAGTTATTTTCATGTTGTGACTAATACATTTTATTGTTGATCAATTAATTTTATGATTAAGAATGTTGTTCAATAAAGGTCATCATATGCCATTTTGATGTGGTGTGTTTTTATTGTGAAAGGGGATTGGGACAACTGGTATTTGCAATTTTAGCGAATTATGGTAAGTATCCATACCACTGGCTGTACATTTTAATAAATGAGTGGAGGTCAGTAAAGTTTATAATGACTTAAAGTGATGCCATAGGATTTCACTTTAAAAAGCTAGGTGAGTATAAGGCAGATACTGGGCACCAACAGTCAGTTTAATCTCAGTTGTAGGGAAAATTACAGGATCACTGCTAAAGGAAATAATTTTTGAATATCTTGAAGCCTGTGAGGCATAAAACTCAAGTCAGCATGTCTTCATAAAATGATCATATGGAATTAATAGTTTCATGATTAGGTAATCAGAATGAAAAGTTTAAAAGGGACAGTGAATATGACTTACAGAGACTTCAGTAAACCATGTGACATGGTACAATTCTGCACAGATGATCAATGAAGAAATTAATTATGAATGGGTCCAATGATGGTAGCACAGTTAAAACATTGAGTAGACAGCAGAACACAGACACTTATTTAAAATAACTCAACCACGTGTAATTATAGTAACCAAATGGATGCCACAATTGTTAGTACTAGAGTCATTCTTTCACTCATCTTTAAAAAATGACCTACCAGAATGCCTTGTAAAGAAGACATTGTTTTTTGTTGGGGAAACAGAGTTATGGACCAAGACTAGTGGAAAAAATGTATAAAGATGATAAAATTAAAAGTAGCATGATTGGAGGAATGGTTTATATTTGGTAGCTTGTTTATTTACTTGTGTGGGTAATGCTACTAGGTGAAAATGCCTCTTTTATAGGTTACAGAGGAACACTGTTGCTAATTCATTCATACATTGTTTCATTTAACATCCACAGCTCTTGATGACAACATAACATTTTTTGAGACTGGCATCCATAAATAATTTCCTAATTAATAATACACATGAAAGTGAATAGTATAAAAAGCAAAATGGCACTTTCTTATTGTTAATCTAGAATACAAAGTAGTGGAAACATTAACCACTGTTTGTAAATTGTCATTTATATTTTCATATTTACATTCTTATTTTCATAGCTTGGCGAGCTGTATGTTATTGATGGGCATAGCATGAAGTGTAATGCTGGTAAAGAGAACAACACAGTGTCACTTTTTATTTATAATGTGCTATATTGGTGACATCTCTAGTTGATTGGTAGTTATTATAAAAATATTAATTATTATTATATCCATGTCACTATTTCCAAAAATAAGTAGGCTATAATTTAATGGCATCAGGTAAAACCTTAGCTAATGTTTGACATAATGCCACTGATATTTGCACTTTAAGCTGTACAGCTTAGAAAATGATAGTTAATTTATATTTAATTATGCAAATAAGCATTAGGTAATACGTGTGTAAATATCTTAGTAAACAAGCACTCAGAAAAGAGCTTAGCTGTCATATGAAATCTTAGGTCTGGCTGAATAAAAGTAGTGCTGACACTATTTGCCTATATTGTTCAGTTTCCACAATATAAAAATGTGTGTGTGTTTTGTGGTTGTTTAGAAAAATATAATTCTGGATTTTTTATATTATAATATGTTACTGCAAAAAAATATGAAGGGCTTGACTATTATAATTGCAACAAACTTTTTTGCTGAACAGCATTATCTTTGCAGCTTATCAGCATTACTGCTAACAAGGCATTTGCATTTGTTTACCTTGTTTTTTTAACTTGATTTTTTTCAGAAAATGCACAAGAATTTACAGATGTTTGTTGGCAGCTAGATGTCTGACATTCCACAGCTGGTATATGTGAACACATACAAATAAAGACTTGAGTGACTCAACCCCAAGACTACACGGTAAATCTCATTAACATAACATACCTTAATCCTCTGTGTTTCAATGAAAGACAAAGTAGGCCAACAGGGCATCATAAATATAAAGCCAGTCTCCAAAATAGAAATTACGTATATAGCAGGCAAAAGCACAGGAAGGAAGTACACTCCAGCAAGAAACGTACCAAAATAAATTAGAAAGGGGGTCCTGGTGGAGAAAGACACATCAAGTCATGTAAATGTAAACAACTAGTATAAGAAACTAAAAAGATGAATATTAAATTGCTGGCATATATGGAAAATATTACCAACTAAAATGAATAATGAATTTCCTACTTTTACATACAGATAGCAAGACACCATGTGGAACAGTGCATGCATTTCTGCATATTTCATTGGCATAATGGCATAAATAAAAGAAAATAAAAATGGTACTATGCTTTCATCTGATGCCATAGACAGAGAAACTGAAATAAACTGAAATGTACTGCCTGAGAAGAATGTCAGAAACGTTACATGATATGAAGTTAATTCACGCAGTCAATGTGGATCCAATGTGATATACAAGCAAGCATGAGAAGAATAGTGCAGGCTGTGCTTAAATTATAGTAGAATAAAAAACAAGTGTGATTTCAACAAGCAAGGAAACTTCATACAGCTATACCTACAAGATCAAGGTGGTGAGTGGTACTGGCGGGTCTATGTCAGTTAGTCAACTGACCATATTATTGTGTGGTTAAATACTTAATTTTAAATATCAACATGAACAACATCAAAGCGGAGAAATCAATGGCAAATACAAAATTTGAGATTGCAGAACAATAGGGATGGGGAACTGGTCCTTCACCATAGTGTGATGCCAGACTTAGTATATATAATTGGGGGGGGGGGTGATTGTAGGGGCCTTGCCCTCCTGAAAAATAGATGTTTTTACTTTTTTTATTATTTCAGTGTTTTGCACTTTGATGTTTTCAGCTTGATGTTTAGCCACTTGATGTTACATAGTTACATAGTTAACCCCTTGCCTCAATCATTCGGCCAGAGTAGGTATGTAGGTATATATATATATATATATATATATATATATATATATATATATATATATATATATATATATATATTTTTTAACTAGGAGAGGGTGTTGGTGTACAGGGGGCTTGCCCTCCTGAAAAAAAATGTTTTTTTTTACCTTTTTATCACTTCAGTGTTTTGTACTTCAATGTTTTCAGCTTCATGTTTAGCTGCTCAGTGTTACATAGTTACATAGTTAATCCCTTGCTTCCATCAGTCAAGAAGACTTTCAATATGGTAGCCTCCTATGTATTATATAAGTATTTGCTCTCTAAAATATAACTGTTACATTAACTTTGAAAAATTTCAAAGGTTTCTCATCCCTTAATCCTTGGGGGAAGAATGCTTCTCAATCTTTGCATACTGTAGGTGATAAAATCATCTATTTTTCTTTTACTTCTGTTAATTTTTGATCCAAACAAAATTCCCCTTTTGTTGATGTTTTAATGAAAGATATAGATCTTTCCTTAACAATTCTTCTCTAGAAGCACTAAACACTAGGCACAGTTTACCCCTGACTAATCTAGAAATTATACTGTGAAGATTAAGATGTTTAATCTTTCTTTATACTTTAAAGTTTTCATATTGGTTTGATAGTTACAATATCTGCCATGGATAAAGTGCAAACTGTTAAAATATACTCAATAATTGGTCTTAACTATGTCATAAATAATGTCTTTAAGACCTTTGGGTCCTCTCAATCTGTTTTATCAAATATTAATACAATTGTTCCCATGGTTATAATCTTAATCTCCCATATATGAAACTTGAAAGAACGATCATTACCAGTGATTGTCCAAAGACGCCTAATCTGTTTTTCTGCTTCAAGCTCTTGACCATCCATGTCTAACCTTATGTTTTGTGGTGTCTAAACCACAAAACCTTACATCTTTTTATAATTACACTTTAAGTCTATTCTGTTTGCCAATAAATGGATTTTATTTATATATGTTTTAATTATTGACATCCTTAAGATTTCCGATCTCATCTCCAGCTTTACTGCAGGCTGCATATTTGTGGACCCAAAATTTGTTGGATTTGTTGGATATAGCCAAGCCAACACACACCTCATTAAATAATAGAGTCTCCAGAATTGATCCTTGTGGGATCCCTTATTAATAAAACCACCTAAATATTTTACTTTGAAACTTAATACATTGCTCCCAGTCTCTTAACTAGTTTATTATCTGATTCAAGACATGTGTATTTACATTTAATTATTGTAAAGATTCAATTATTTAAATATGATACAAGGAGCCGAAGGCTTTGGAAACATTCTGGTAAATTGCCAAACAAGTTTTCCCTTTGTCTCCCGAAAAATATTTTCCCAAAGAAATTGAAATGACATAGTAATGTGGATTTTCCTTTGATAAATTCAGACTATCTGTAATTAATTTCTATGCCATATTTATTTTCTCTGATTAAATTTAGTAGTAAGCAACTCTCAAAATTTTTACCAGTGATTGAATTTATACTTCTTCTCTACAGTTTAACACTTTATGCTTGTCATCATGCTTAAAATGTGAACAATGTATAATTTTTTTCAATCATTTGAGACCATATCATGAAAAAACAGCCTTTAATGTTCCTTAATAGATGGATAAAGTGCAAACTGTTAAAATATAGTAGTTAAACATTTCTTGCACTAATTTACCTGGAATAAGATCAGCAACCATGGAACAGTTTCTTTAATTTTAAATAAAGCATTATTCACAAACATCCAAAGTAATATATGGACATTCTAGATCAGAATGAATAGAAATCTGCTGAATTAATTGTAAGTTCTTTTGTGAGGAAAATACTGCAAAATAGTCATTAAATAACTCCATAATAACCTGTTCATCAGGTACTACCTTGTTATTCTATATGATAACTTCCTCACCATTATCTGATTTTTTTTTTTAATTTAACATACTTAAGGAATGTTTCTGTTGTTATTTGAATTAAATATTCTTCATGTGCTTGACTTGTTTGTAATACACATTTCCCCTTTCAACCTTGTGGTTATACTATTTAAACACTTTAATATG
The DNA here is from genome assembly GCF_019279795.1 of Protopterus annectens. Taxonomy (NCBI): domain Eukaryota; kingdom Metazoa; phylum Chordata; order Ceratodontiformes; family Protopteridae; genus Protopterus; species Protopterus annectens. The sequence goes on along the minus strand of NC_056728.1, from coordinate 372,476,717 downwards.
CACTGTACTATGAGTAATAGAATTTTATAGGAGTGACTTTTTTCTTAAGTAGTCTAATTAAATGTCTATTTCACCAACGTTTATTGGGCCATTCACCCTTTTTATAATTTTTCTTGTTTTGTATAAAGATGTCACACAAATATTGCTGAAAATGAGCCATCCATACTCCTTCCCTAGGTTTGGACTTTTCCTATTCTTGTCCACCCTCATAAAGTTCACCTTGTTTAACTTCTCCATATCATAAAAATCACTTTCCTGACAGCTAAAGAATAATTGTTGATCATTTTAAACAGACTCAGTTGTGATCTAAATTTCCTAAAGGCATTGCCACAACGATTTTGGATTTTTAAATCATGTTCATTGGCTGCTATTGGATTCAGAATATTGCGCCCCATATAACTTCTGCCACCAGTTGAGAAAGGTTTTGTTCATGCACCATAGGCTTTGAATGAAGATTCCATTATGTGATTTATATGATCCAGTTTTCCAAGTTAATATCTAGGTAAGTGAAGTCACCCCCTCCCCATTGCAATCTTTCCCTGCAGTTTCATTCTTATTGAAATCTGAAAATAATAGAACAGTATAATCTTAAGCTCCAGAAAAACAATTATTTTTAACTGATATTGTTTTATAATCAAATCAAGTTTTTCCTTTTTCCTTTTCACATTATGTGCATTTGTATAACAATTGATGTTATCTCTGTCCTTAATAATGTCTACTTTATAATATTTCCAAGTATTGTTTGCTCTATAACATTTCTCATATTCTTTAACAGTTTAGTCAAAAGGTTATTCCCTTTATTACTGAAAAGCAGTATGTCTGAACCAAACACATCCATACAGTAGGCTGTTTCATCCCACAATGTTAACACATTAAAACATGCATCTGCCCCTTAACTATATTTCTGACTAAGACAGTGTGATTCTTGTGGACTTAACAGTTATACATATTCTATAAATGCATTAAGTGATGTGACTATATATGTACAAAATCTGAAGAAAGATAGAGACCTTTTTATGCATAAGGTCAATAAATAGGTTCATGATCTATACTGTGAAGGTGCCATTGCAGGTGACTTGCTGCATTTTTTTCATGTTATGCATCCCACTGTACCAATGTGTTATGGCCTTCCTAAGATAGATAAAGATATTCAAAATCCCCCAGTGGGTCTGAAAGTGTCAACACAAGGCTGGCTTAGTGAGCTAACATCTATTTATTTAGAAAATAATTTAAGCGTTTTTTTACAATTGATGCCACGTTTTATTAAAGGCAGTGGTGATTTTTAAGGAAATTGTATAACTGAAACCATAAAAATGAAAGAGATGACTACTTGCTATTGACTACAGATATGAATTCACTTTTTACTGTGATACTTAACTTATATGACATAGAAGTGGTATGGAGTATCTTGACTTTGAAAACAACCAGGGATAACATATTATCAATAATGTGTGTTACTTTCCAGATAAAGTTTTGAACAATAATGTGTTCACATTTCAAGGTAAATTTTACTTGCAAAATCAAGGATTAGGTATGGGTAGACCAGTGGCTAATACTTATATCCATATAGTAATGCATATGTGGGAATAAGAGCATGTGCTGAATAGGAAGAATCTGTTTTACTGTGATGTGTTAATCTATAAATGATTTGTAGATGATATTTTCTTGATTTGGGGTGGGACTCACCAACAGTTATATGACTGAAGCTGTTGATTTTTTTACTTTTAAGGACACAAATTCAGGAGATAATGTAGAATTTCTTGACATTAAGATGTCTAAAACAGTAGATGGTGTACTTGATACATCAATCTTCACTAAAGAAGTGAAGAGAAAGGTTTATTTATATCGGTGTAGTGTACATCCCACTTTTACTTTTAGAAATATAGTACAGGGGCAGGGTATTAAGATATCTTTAACACACAACTAAATAAAATGTCACAAAACTTTTAGATGGGGTTATTATCCATCTGTGGCAGACTTATCAAAGCAAATGGGGATCAACAGGAGAATAGCAGGTGATGGATAGTTCATTGTTCAGATAATTCAACCCTACCCCGAGGAATGGTGGTGAAAACCAGGATTTTAATATAATCTTATTACTAACATATAATAAATTGTCCAAATGAGTACAAGGTAATGTTAGGAAGCATTGGCACATTCTATTGAACCTCCACGTTAAAGAGAGAATTTGTCAGATATTCCAAGTATCATTTTTAAGAAATAGCATTCACTTAAACAGCTGATGTGATATAAAAAACAAATAAATATTGTAGATAATAGATGCAGTCAAAGATAAGGAACTAATAGTTCCTACAAATGTTCCTTTTCCCAGTATATATCTAAGATAACATATTTTCTGCATCCAGTTATGAAGAGTAACACTTCCCACATAGTTTTTGCCAACCATGAAACTGTCAATGTGATTTATCTAGCTATATCTGTCATCTGTCCTGCCTTGTATGTAGGCAAGACCAACAGAAAGTGTAAAGCTAGGACATGTTATCATCAATCAGATATTAAAAGAGAGTATACTCAGAATGCTCTCAACAAGCACATCACTGAGAGGGATGAACATCAATTTTGCTTTGCTGCTCTGCAAGTAATTAAGCAAAACTTAAGAGGAGTGATATAATAGCTTTAACTGAAAAGGCTGTATATAAATGGATTCTAAGACTCAGGGCAGATAAGTGCCCTGGTTTAAAGGACACTATTCCCAGGATTCAATAAGCTATTTTCCCATGCAGGAATAGTGTAGCAACTCCTGTATGGAATATGACCACTGAGCAATTCAGTAAATGAGGTTGGGAGCGTGCATAAGCCTGCCAGCACTATTCTTGCATGGGCACCACTAAATAATGTTAATTACCTAATTTGCTGGTAAAAAACATGCAAATGAGGTGAATTAGTGATTCAGTAAGCAGGCAGGCATCTGTGCCAGAATACTATCTGGTGCAGAAATGTATTCGGCTACTAGCTGAATTCATTTCTGCAAAAATCAAAATGGAGGCATGACAGCTCAGAGTAAAGCATGTATTATAATCCTTAGGCATGCCAGTGGCCAAATATATGGCCATTGGAATAGAAAAGTGCTGCAAAATTATAAAAAAATCAAAGTTTTTTTGGCCGATTTTAGTCATTTAAGCATAGGGCAGCAGCAAGCAAATGGGACGGTGCCGAAAATAAAAAAAAATGTGAAAAGGCAATTTTAAGTGAAATCTGCATTTTGCCATTATAGTCTATGGCATGCAGAGTCAAAACAATAACAGGTAACACTGGCTGCTAAGGAGGAAGGCTGTGGTGTAGTGATGTAACCAGGGACTAAGTCAGTGGGGTATTCAAATGAGCAAATTTTACTGAATCACTAAATAGGAGACCATTCTTTGGCTGCACCTAAACATGTAGGAGCTATAAGGCAGTGGTGTAAGCAGGAGAATCAGCTGATATAAAAAGGGGTGTGTCATGCTTAGTGTAAGCACATTGGAGCTCTATGGCTTCCATTTGAGCTTAGCTAAGCACAGCTAAGCAAGGGGGTATGTTTGAGGCTATATTGACTTATTCCATGAAATGAAGAGCATGTTCCCGTCCACGGGATGTACATTGTTCATTGTTTACTTTAGCTTAATGAGTTTGCTTGGTGAACACTGGGACTAAAACCAAAAAAAAAAAAAAAAAAAAACCTGGAAATAGCAGAACTGTTTACATTTGGGCTTGAGGTTTGCTCAGAGTGCCTCAGGGCTTAAAAGGGGTGGAAATGGGAAGGGGAAGAAAGGGAAATAGCAGAATAAAAGCAGTCAAGTACAAATAAAATAGCAGGCAGTTGGAATGTATCATAGCCAGCCAATCATACAGGCAGCAGCTGCAGCACAACAGTATAAACTGTACAAACACCTTTATGTCTGTTTTTTCCCCACAAACTCTGCATCATTGGTGTACACACTCAGAGGAATTATAACCAACAAAATGTTAGGGGCTGCTGTTGCTTTGATACATCAGTATGTGCTAGAGGCTGAGGAAGGTGAGGAGGATAATGCTGGCAACCACCCCAGACTGAGGAGGTGGAGGAGAAGAGTGTTCAGACCCAAGGTAACCTACTAAGGACTACATTATCTGGAGATAGTAGAGTGCTACAGGGTGGATAGAGATATCCTTCAGCAAATCATTGCACTGTGCCAGCCTCAACTCAGACCCAGAAACAACAGAGGGGAACCCATCCCAGTGGATACTAAGGTATTTATAGCCTTAAGAATACTAGCTATACAGGTACTTTCTAATGACCTACTGGGGACATGATGGGGGTCTCACAGGCATCTGCATCCAGGGTACTCCACCTGTTCCTGGATGCCATGCTACCACATGACAGTGAGCAATTTTATTTCCCCAGCACCCAGGAGGAGTTGACCAGCAATATGTGCCTCTTCCACTGTGTAGCAGAATACCTGGAGGTGCTGAGTGGCATAGACTGCATGCACATCCACATCAAAGCACCACCCAATGAACAGGGTAGGGTCTACATAAACTGTAAGGGCTTACCCTCCATCAACTGCTAGGTCCTATTCAATGCCCAGGGCATTATCATGAATGTGTGTGCTGGCAGCCCTGTAAGGTATCACAACTTGGCATTCCTCACAGCTGTATCAGGGTTTTTGCCAGGGGGAACATCTCATATGGCCATATGGTGGGGGATGCTGGCTATGCACTGGAGCCTTGGATGTTGACACCCATCAGAAATGCACACACACACACACACACACACTCAAGAATGCAATAATGAGGCACACGCACAAACCAGGATCATTATAGAGCATGTGCTTGGGGTGGTCAAGTCATGGTTATGCTGCTTTGACATATCTGGTGAAGCCTTGCAATACTTTCCAGCTACATGTGCACACATGTTCATAGTATGTGCCATGCTACACAATATGATCCTGTGGAAACAGCTGCAGGAGGAACAACATGAGGAAGGGCCACACAGCCCCCTACCATTGCTAAGGTCCCCACAGGCACAGAGGGACAAGGAGGAGGAACTGCCTGAGGCAGCTCCTGTAGGCAGATGGAGGCATGCCCAGTATGGCCTGGCCTTGGCAAAGAGGCAATGCATAGGACACACACTGACACTGTAGGCACCCAGGGACTGACACCTCTCTCTGACACACACACAGTAAAAATGGATGACGCACATATCACACTACCTGTAACTTACCATGTATAGGCAGTGTACTGCGTGCATCCAACATAGGCAGCCATCAAGCACGGTCCACACAACTGCTGCAGGCACAAGGTACGTCAGTCTTCTTAGCAATAAATGAAAATATCAGTACGTTCTGGTAGCATATCTATGCTAATGCTGCATGCATGCAAGGGAATAGGGTGGCCTACTGGGATAGCAGCAGACAACTGACAACTATGTGGGATACCAGAAAATGTCTGCCCAATACTGACCTCTCCAAACTATGCAGTAGTACCCAAGGTGGGCAATACCACTGCAGTATATGTGGGGTCCAACTAACTGAGTCACAGGCATGGATGTCAGTTTGGGTGTCCCATACTCACCTCTTAGTCTCACCCAGCAAGTCAGCTGTAGAAAACTATAACAAAATGTCTGGCAAAGACCCACAAATGGCAACAATGTTGAATTACCCCCTACAGACTTACATAGTGACAGCACAGCAGGTCTTGCAGTTGCAGTAAGGCTCTGAAGGGTAAGAAGTCTGAAACTCAAATGTATGCCATTACAATCTGACCTATGGTCTTTAGTGATATGCCTCTAGTCCCCAAGACAGGACACAATAGTATGCTAAATGGAAGCAAAATGTAAAGCAAATAGCACAGTCTGTGCAAATATGTGCAGTTGACAGGTGTGCCCACCATATTCCCACAGAAATGCAGTAACATGTATGTTTGCAGGGAAATAGCAGCAGATCACACATTGCCAGGGCTGTCCCAATACACAGGAAAGCATGTTGCATGTCCATAATATGCAGAGGTCAATGATCTCTGTATATGTGTGGTTATTACTGTCAAGATCTGGCCAGCACTTACTCCCGGCTGTTGTGTTGTGGTGGCCTAGGTACAGTGCCGTCTTTGACAGGACCATGTGCAGATAACTACAGTGCTATTATGCATGTCAGTTACACCTACTTCTCTGCCACTGACATACCTGGAAGTCACAGTACTATGTGGAATATACTACATACATAATGGACATGTCTGCACAGTAGAATGTACTCTGTACCCACACCCATACCTTCCAACCTCTGACAGCTAGACATCTGGACAAGGCCAGAAATAAAAGTGGAATAAAGGCACAATGATAGGCATGTGTTGTAAATATTGCCCTTACATACTGAGAAAGTTGGTAGGGTGAGGGGTTTGCATTAGCGGGAATTGTCTGAAGGTTATGTAGTCTGAAACAGCAATGTCTGTCTTTATTTTGTAGTATCAGTCTTCAATTATATGCAGCTAACTTGCCATAGAAACACAAGTTTATGTAGACTGGATGAAACCTCTGGGCAAACACCTGGACAATCTGTCAAAAAAATGTACAGTTGAGAGGTATGGCCACACCAGGATATGACATCTTTGGTAAGAAAGATACCACACAAGCAGGAGATCCCTAGCCAGTATATCACCAAGTTACTGGACTGTTTACACAACGTCATTAGTCAACTAGCTGTGTCCACACCTCACAACTGGCCTTATTTGGCAAGAATGTTCATAGCTGGACTCATAATATTAGTTTGTGCATCATGCATTTTGTATTCCTTTGGTAAAGCACAGTGATGATCTGTGGATGTCTGTCACTAGGTAATGACACAATACATTGCAGTGTCAGACTACAGATATGTCAGAAAATGTCTGCTATACAAACCCAGTACTGCTGGGAAAGTCCTGTTTACTCCTGAGTAGTACAGCTTTAGCACAGAAAACCCTGGACTGGAGTACACATATCTCTGGAATGGAGTCCCACTAACATTATAGAAGGTCACACTGGGCATGCTCCTTCACTTACAGAATCACATGGCATGTTGGAACCCACATCAGACTATATGACTGTACTGTGTATATATGTCTGTGCATATAGACAGCTATGTACACCTTAACTGTCCCTACACCTAGTCATCAGACAGGATTACCCTCAGCTAGCAGTAGGTGGCCCATATTTGATATATCTGCATCCGTTGCATGTGATAAACAAACATATATATAGGCAACAGATAGCAATATGTCAGGCATAACCACACATAGATGTGGGGAACTGAGACAGAGACAGTGATAGGGAGAGAGAGAGAGAGATATACAGGGGGACATACACAGTGTGAGTCACACACATGGATGCCCTGAATGGCATAGAGTGATGTCCTGCTGTGGACAGTGCCATACCTGTTGTAACCCAGTCACATGAGCCAGCATAATAGGTGACCCCCATTGTGTAATAGTACTGAGGTGGGTGTTATAACATCATATCACCTGTGTGTGTGTGTGTGTGTGTGTGTGTGTGTGTGTGTGTGTGTGTGTGTGTGTGTGTGTGTGTGTGTGTGTGTGTGTGTGTGTCCATAGGTGTTCGTATTAGGAGACTGTTCCCACTCAGTACACTTCCCATTGCCCTACTTCACAAGATCTGCTGCTGTCATTCACCTTAGAAGTACAATTGGAACCTAACAGCCTTATAAGCTCTGTAGCACATGCAATAACTGTGTAACGCTATAGTACAAATAACCAAATAGGTAGGGGTTCTAATCTCAGGCCTGGTAAATGTGAATGTGTGTATGTGTGTGTAAGAGTGAGGAAGTCTGTGTTTGTTTGATTGTAGGTGAACATTTTTAGGCCATTCCCACCCACTACACTTCCCAGTGTTCCACTTTAGCAGTCCTGCTTATGTCATTCCCCTTAGAAATACCTTTGCACAGCCCCAGCTGTATAAGCTTTGTGGCATCTGGAATAACTATGTAAAAGTATAGTACACATAACTAGATAGACAGTGGTTCCATTCCCAGTTCTAGCAAGTGTGTGTGTGTTTGTGTGTGTGTGTGTGTGTGTGTGTGTGTGTGTGTGTGTGTGTGTGTGTGTGTGTGTGTGTGTGTGTGTGTGTGTGTGTGTGTATGTGTGTGTGTGTGTATGTGTGTGTGTGTGTATAAGATGATGCATTTTGAGGACCTTCCCACCCACACTTCCCAGTACCTTACTTTAGCAGTCCTGCTGATGCCATTCCCCTTAGAAGGACCTTTATGTAGCTCTCAGCCCTGTAAGTTCTGTAGCACATGTGATAACTACTTAAAACTATAGTATAAATAACTAGATGGGCAGGGAGTTCCACTCTCAAATTCGGCAAATGTATGTGTGTGTGTATATAAGTGCATGTGCAAGTGTCTGTAAGTGTGTATGTTTGTAGGATGAAGTATTTTGAGGACTTTCCCACCCAGTGCCCTACTTTAGCAGTCCTGATGTTGCCATTCACCTTATAAGCACCTTTGGGGAGTTGTCAGCCCAGTAAGCTCTGTAGCATGTGTACAAATAACTAGATAGGCAGGGGTTCTATTATCAGATCCGGCAAATGTGTGTGCATGTACAAGAGTGTGTATGTTTATATGATGAAGTATTTTGAGCACTTTCCCACCCACAACATTTCCCACTGCCCTACTTTAGCAATCCTGCTGATGGCATTGCCCTTAAAAGTACCTTTGGACAGCACTCAGCTGAATTTGCTCAGTGGCGCATGTAATAACTATGTAACAGTATAGTACAAATAACTACATAGGCAGGGATTCTACACTCAGTGGTGGCAAAGGTATGTGTGTGTGTGTGTGTGTGTGTGTGTGTGTGTGTGTGTGTGTGTGTGTGTGTGTGTGTGTGTGTGTGTGTGTGTGCAGGTGTATGTAAGTGTGTATGTTCGTAGGGTAATGTATTTTGATGCCCTTCCCACCCAGTACATTTCTCATTGCCATCCTTTACAGGGGCTGTTGATGTAATCACTTTAGACATACCTTGTGACACTGTTAAACCCTATAAGCTCCAAGGCACGTATGATAACTGTATAACACTATAGTATACATAACTAGATAGGTAGGGGTTCTAAGCTCAATACTGACAACTGTGAAACTGTGTGTTTGAGACTCACATCAGTGTGTGTTTGAGTGAGAATCATACCTTTGGGGGTGTGGGTTTTCCATGTTGAGGCATTTACCACCCAGTACATGTCCCAGTGCCCTATTTTACAAGACCTGCTGATGGCATTCATCCTAGATGTACCAGTATACACTGTCAGCCCTCTAAGCTCTGCGGCATCTGCAATGACTGTGTAATACTATAGTGGAAATAGATAGATAGGAGTTTTAATCTTAATACAGACAACTATAGCAGCGTGTGAAGCTTATCCCCTGTGGCTGTTGTGTGTGCAGGTTATACCATTTTAAGGCTTGTTGACCCCCTACCCATGACATTACTTTAAAGATCCTGTTAATGGCATCTGCCTCACATGCACCATGTAACACTATACAGCCCATACCAGTCATCTGCACTGTTCTAAATGGGATTTCCACATGTTTGCAACCTATATGTTGTCTGTGTCCCCTGACAATGAGCATTCCTGTGACATCATTGGCAAACATGTTACAGTTACCGTACAGTCACACATGCCAGCATCAGACATCATATCTGAATGACACATCATACTGATGCAAAGTCTGTCACATTATCACTTGTGCAGGCATGTAGGAGCAGTAAATGAGACCATTCTCTATGTCTGGTGGGTTATCCCACCATCCATGAAGGCATTTGAAAGATTACCCATTGCACAATGATGTGTGTTATGTCCCAGGCATATAATGTATGTGGAGCATGGCATGTGTACGCAACACTACAATACATATAAGTGGATACCTAGGGTTACTAATATGTCTATTGGCAACTGTGTATGAGTTTCTCTATGCACAGCCCCTGTAGCTGTCTTCAGTGTGTGTATGTGATGGCTATACCATGTTGTGTGCCTCTTCCACCCTGTGAACTCCCCCATTGGCAAACTAGTGTTGGGCCATACAGATGCCATCCACCGTACAAGCACAGTTACACAGTTTCTAACACCAAATCACTGTGGTGCAATGGTTGTATTACTGTGTATTGTACATTAATAGATGGGTAGGTCATCCACTCTGATAAGTGTCATCTCCATGTGCATGTGTGTCTTAGTGCATGTCCCCATGCAGCGGTATGCATGTGTGTAAGTATGTGAGATGGCTTTAACATGTTAAGGGCCTCTGAACACACCATTGCCAATCCTTATAGTCCCTGCAATTGTTACCCACTTCAATAGTAGTGGCACGCACTGCCACACATTACTGCTGTGCTATCTGTGTAATGTATCTAGCGCTATCGTTCATAAGATTGTGCAGCTAGGGGCTGTGTTCAGCCTTCATCAGCTGCCCCATGTACAGGACTATGACTCTGTGTGCACTACCATCAGAAGAGGTCGGACATACATATGAGATAGCAGACACACATGCTGATGATTGTCAGGTTAAACTAACACAGGTTGACCTGTGCCAGGAATACATACCCCAAACCTGTCTTACATAGTACCAGGCAAACCCTCATCAACTGCATGATGGCTGTGTGGATGTGACAGAAATGGCAAAGGGCAACAAGTGCTGATAGCTGAAGCTGTTGCAGTGAATGTAATGGCTAAGCTGGTGAGGGACCTAGTGCCAGTACTCAGGTAACCTCCTCTATATGTGTGAGCCTGCAGGGCTATGGAACACTCAAGTGACATGTATGTGGGCTAGGTGGCTGTGTCAAGGTTCATAGGTTCATAGGTGTGTACTAGGCTAATGGCCCTGGAGCCTTTACAAGCCAAGCCCATAGAAGTGGACTGGCATTGTGCCACCTGACATTAGTTCCCAGTTCCTCCATCAATTAGAGCCACTGGAGTGATCCCTGGGGTGAACTTTCCATTTCCCATCCACTCAAGATTTCTCTTGAAGAGGGACAATGAGGTGCTCTGCTTGACATGTATGGGAAGTCTATTCCAGAGCATGGACAGTCTCTGGGTTATGAACCTATCCCTCCAACTTGATCTGTTGATTGTGGTAATGAGGTTGAGATCTCTGGACTGTGTGGTGCAGAGGGATTGGAATTTTTTTAGATGGAGCATTTCTAACAGAGCTGGGTGAGACATGGCTTTGTAAGTCAAAAAGAGATTGCCTCTTAGTAGGCGATATGAGACAGAGAATAGCTAGAGTTTTATGAGTTCATGTAGGACATGTGTTTAAGGCCTAGGAGCCTCTTTGTGAGGTACTGTTGTGGCCTTTCCAGCCATTGCATGTGTCTAGTGAGGTACATGCCAAATGGGGAATTGTACTCAATAATTGACCTAATGAGGGAAGAGTAGAAAGAGATGATGACCTCTTTCTTCCTGGATGCAAAACCCTTGGTAATGATGTGCCACATAGAAGGACTTTCTGAACACAGTGGCAATGTGGTGGTTGAAGGAGAAGTTGCTGTCAACCTGTGCCCCTAGATCTCTTATAATACCTTCAGTGTTCTGTGGGCTCCCATTGATGTGGTAATTATTGAGAACTGTGTTTTTCCCAAAGGGGATGACATCACATTTTTTGGCATTAAGCTTAATGCTATGGTTTCGACACCAGTCATTGGTCTCAGTGAGGCCTTTCTGTAAGGTGTCTACATCAATTGGGGAGTTAATAATGGCTCCCAGCTTGCAGTCATCTGTGAACTTGGTCAGCCAGAGTCCTTCTGTGTTGGCCTGGACTTCTGAGAAGTAGATGCCAAACAGGAAAGGACTCAGGACCGATCCCTGTGGGACTCCACTTATGATTGTTTGGCAGTCTGACTTGGAGTCTGCTTCTTTCACACTGTGGTTTATCTGTGAGCCTGTTTGCAATCCACCTAGTGATATAGGGTTGATGCCTAGCTTGGTGAGTTTATCAATAATTCCTGAGTGGGAAATGGTATCAAAGGCCTTGGCCAGATCTTGCTAGGCTGTATGAACTGCCTTGCCCTCATCCACAGCTCTGGTTACTGACTCAAATAAATCAACCAGGTTGAGCAGGCATAATCTACCTCTCACAAAAACAAATTGTGTGGAATCTATAGTTTGGAGATTCCCTATATCCTTGTTAATTAGGTCCATGATGATGCACTCCATAGCCTTACATATCAGAATCATCAGGTTAATGGGGCAATAATTCCCAGGGTCTGTAGTCGCTACCCTATATGGAGAGGGATGACTGTATCAGTGTGCCATTTGGTAGAGACAAAGCGTGACATGAGACTGTGATTAGACAGAGCACACAGATGTGGTGCCAGTTCTCTTTGTAGTTCATGTAGACCACATCCAGGGATATTGTCAGGTCCCATGAAAGCTGTATTCTTGGCCTTGGACAACGCAGCTTTAACCTGTGCTGCAGTAATGCTGGGTGCCTGATATTCCTCCATTATTGTCATTGGTCCTTTGTGGGGGAGAGGGGTAAAGTTGGCACTGAATCTGTTGGCCGGTATGTTGGCAATATCTGTTGGCTCAGTATAGGAGGTACCATTATGCAGTAACTCAGAACAAACCTGGATATTGCCATGGAGATTCTTGCTATAACTATAGAAGGCTTTGTGGTTGGTTTTAGTGTCTTCCACAATTCTGCATTCATAGCTGGCTTTAGAGGGTTTTGATGAGGGATCTCAACATTTTGTTCAAGCTAATAAGGGAGTTTTTCCATTCATGGGACTTCACCTTTTTCTGCAAAAGTTTCTTCCTTCTGTTGTAGAGTTTATTAATGGCAGGTGACCACCAGATTGGCTTCCTTTTTTGGAGGAGAGTATCTTGGTTCTGTTGGGTATGGCTAGTTCCTTGCATTTATGTACATATTTGTACAGTGCATTGGTGTATGATTTGGCAGTCATGCATCTATTTCCCATTGACATGGGTGCCGTGAAGTTAGCCACCTCTGTTTTTAGGAGCCCAAAGTCAGTTTTGGAGAAGTTTTTCATGGTGGTTACCTTTGCGGGGGGTGTGGATGAGATGTGGATTCCCATGGTGGTTAGTTTGTGTTGGGTGTGTATGCAAGGCCACACTATCTGTCACAATTACCTCTCACACACGGTTGCATGTAAACACACCTGGTAAACATATACATGTACAACTGTACCTTGGCTATGATAAGGTGACTGTGTTACCACTCTGCCTTACCCAACATTGCTACTGCCAGCAGGCCCATAGCCTGCAGACACACAGACACCTAGAACACAACCAGAATACAGTATGTGACACTACAGTCAGTCGGCAGTACTAACAGCAATAGTGCATCATGGCTAACAGGGTTCATACACTTCAGTGTGTACCCATAACTACTGCTAGCAGACAGCACCTTACAAAGCATGAAATTGCTACACTGCACCATAGTCACCCTGTGCATAAGACCCATATGAGCATGTCTGTGCATTGATGGTATGGATAACAGGGTTGTGGCAAATGTATCATCACATATATAGGGTGTGGTATTGGATTGCCAGAGGCCATATGGCTGTGTGTGTGTCTGTGTGTGTGTGTCTGTGTGTGTGTGTGTGTGTGTGTGTGTGTGTGTGTGTGTGTGTGTGTGTGTGTGTGTGTGTGTGTGTGTGTGTGTGTCTGGAGGGGTGATGTTCACCTGGGCCATGCAGAGGAGCTGTGCATGTCTGGTGGTGACTGGCCTGGGATAGGCAATGTGTGAGTATTCGTCTGCACACCTGCAAGCAATTTGGATGCCCAACACAGGTCTATGTCAGACAGCTGTGGACCGTACATGGCAGGATGTATGGTTCATCATCTCCTGGCAGGGATGTGTTAACTGGTTCTGCCAGGAGTATCACTGACATCACCAGGCCCAAGGTCAGATGCAGTACTACTCCCTGAGGGTGACTGCTGTCTGCTGGATCTGCAGACCATGGAAATGCCCGGTCAGGAACCTCTGTGGTCTCTGCAACTGCTGCATTTGCTTGGCAAGGTACATCCCAAATGAGCCATTGTACTTGGCAATGCATCTAATGAGGGTGGAATACAAGGATGGTGTGGCTTTCTGGTTCCTGGATGACATACCAATATTTGTGAGGTGGGCCATGTAGACAACCTTCCATACAATGGTGCCCACATGGTGGGAAACTGTCAGTTTGCTACCAACCTTGGTGCACAAGTCACCTCACACCTGATTGCATGCTCAGTACATTGTTACTGTCATACTTAGTGTGGATGATATATGCCACAGCAGGGAGAATGATGGCTCTCCTGGCGCTCCATATAGGGTAGCGACTACAGACCCTGGGAATTATTGCCCCATTAGCCTGATGATTCTGATATGTAAAACTATGGATTGGGACGGTGGCCTAATGGTTAAGGTGTTTGCCTTACAAACACAAGGTGCAGGGTTCGAGTCTCACAAGGGATAATTGGCTAGGCTTAAAATGGCTCGCAAGAGCAGTTAGCTTAGTACTAACCTATGAACTATGAACAGTTTACAGTAATGCTTCTTGCACCAGACATTAATTGGGTGAGTGCCTCTTGGTGGATGTTCACATCATTAGGGGAATCTAAGACAGTGGCCAACTTGTAAGCATCTGTACACCTGGTCAGCCACAGACTGCTGCTTTTGTCTTGTACCTCAGATACATATATCTCAAACAGTACAGCCCCCCAGACCAATCCTTGGGGTACACTGCTTTGGAAGAATCTACCACTAGAGGTGGATGCCACTACTTTGAGTGGGTTCTATCATTGGGCAAGTTAGCTACCCATCTTGTAACACACAAGTTGGTGCCTAGCTGTGCAGGCGTATGTATCTTGGCCACCTGGGGTTTATTGTGAGAGAATTGGGCTAGGTGAATGTAGGCATTGTTCACCATCTTCCCCTTGTCCCTGTGTTTGTTGACACTTCAGAGAGGTTGACCAGGTTTAACAGACCTAATATTCCTTTGACAATATCATGCTGTGTGGGCTCAGGCATTTTGATGTTGCCAATGTCCCTGCTCATAATGTCCTTGATATTGCCTTCCATGCCCTTGCAGAGCAGGCTAGTTAGGCTGATGTGCATATGATTGCCTGGGTTGGTGGCTTGCTCTGCCTTTGTGAATAGGGATGGCAGTGGCTGCCCTCTGTGCAGATGGGATGACAACAGTGCTCAGGCCATGACTGACTACAATGCAGAATGGATCTGAGAGCCCATGCCTGTGTTCATGTAGGATGCAGCTAGGGATGGTATCAGGCATATGGAGACTTCTGTGCGTTGCCTTTGAGAGGGCATTACGGACCAGCTTTCTGATGATGAGGGGAGGGGCAGGTGCTGTGCATGCACATGTGTACCAATGGGGGACGGGGGGGGGTGATGTTTATACTTCACCTGTCTGCAGCCGGTTGCCTATATCTATGCCATATGTGTATGTGGTGTTATTGACCACCACTACAGAACAGATTTGTGTGTTGCCTCTGGAATTGCAGACACATGTGGAAGGCCTAGTGATTGGCCTTAGACGATGTGTTCAGTTTGCACTCAAAGTTAGCCTTAGGATAAATCACCTGTGACCTCATTTACTTGTGCAGACCAAGCTGACATTGCTTCCAATGAGGCACCTGTTTCTTCTTGGCCCATCCGGGAATTATTTCCACCTATTATGGTATTTGTGTATTGCTGCTGTCTACCATGGGTGTTTACCCTACCTTGAGGGAGATGATGTTTTCCTGTCAGGTATTTCTGAGTCCATGCAGCTATATAGGTGCCCACATAGTATTGTGGGGTCTGGACACTGTTGCTAGTTTCAACAAATGGGACGTTGGGTGTACAGCTACTTCTACCTGCTCTGAGGGGATTTATGGTCATTTGTGTACAGTTAATTCTGTTTGACACTGTAAAAGGGGGGGGGGCAGGGGAGATGGTAACCTAAACAGTTATGGCTATGTCGTTGCCTATTACTAAGGAGGATGGCACTCTAGGAGTGCTACAGTGGCTACTCATGTTGGTTAGGACCAGGTAGAGGATATTTCCACCTGTTGTAGGTGTGTTGACTGGCTGATCCATTGCATTGCCATTGACAAAGCTGGGGACTCTATGTGCATTCATGTTCAGGTGGCATAGGTCATGCACTATGGTTGGGTATTTGAAATCACCCAGGAGCAGGGTAGATGATTGAAATCTGACAGATTCCAGCAGGTCCCATTAGGTGTGGTGGGTATCCATATTCATGGTTGGAGGCCTGTAGCTAGCTATGATATGAGTAGGTGTTTTGTCGACTGTTAACTCTACTCGGGATGTCTCCCATCTGTCATACTGTTTGACCAGCATGGAGGCGTGTATGTGTATGATAATGTTCAACACTCCACCTCCTGTGGCTTTGCAGGCCTCCATTTGGGGTCTAAACATATGATGGGATGAGTGACCTGGCAAGGTTGGTGTGCTCTCCACAGCTACAAAGCAGGTATCAGTGACTGCACAAATGTTGACATCCTACAAGACAAGCTACATTTGCACTGACATGGGTTTCATGGTAAGACACCTAGCTCCTGTTACAGCAAGACATCTGCACAAAGGCACACATCATTGGTGGGCAAAGGCTGGTAAATAGTGTCATTTCATGAATCTAGCCAAAACACACTGAGTTGGCAGCAAATACGGTGTCACATTCATAGGTCTAGTCTGTAGGATATGTCTTCTGACAATCAAATGTATGCTAATATGTTATGACTGCAGTCTTTAATGGGTTGCCAGTGATGTGCCAGACAATACACAACTGTATGAGGCATTGACTACAAATATGAGGCAGACATTTGGTCAGTCTGCAAAACTCTGGACAGTTGTCAGGTATGGACTCAGTGTATCACATATAGTTCAATACACACATCTGCACCTGGTGTGTACTATGCACATACCCTATATAAGTCTCTTACATTTGTAAGACAAACATAATAATCAGAGTAGCATTCACAGATGACATATGAATAATTGCAACATTCCAGGTAGCTGTCCTAGCAGTGCCACACTCAGCAATGGGCAGCACACACTCCAGTAGTGGTCATACATGAGCTGACCTTTACTTGGGTGTCTCACAAGCCAGAGATGTTATCCATGTCACTGTAGACAGGGCAAGCGGGAATGGCTATAGGTGCTGGACAGCAGCATGTGAGTCCAGCAAGTCTTGTTGCAGCCTATTGTTTAATGCCCTATTTGACATTATTGCATCCCCACTTCTGCATTCCATTACAACCTTACATGATTGACATGCCTGCTATAGTGCTGAAGAGTTTCCTCACAACAATGCAAATGGTTAGGTTTGTGTAGTTGCAGTCTGTCTTTGTGTAGATGGCTTGAGACCTGTGTTGCATAGGCAGCAGCTTGCCTTTTGTAGGTAATGCTCATGAGCAGGTGATGGCCTGTGCACCAATCTGTGTCTCCCACTTGCTACTTGCATCTAGAGCAGCTGTGTTGTCTTTCCATTAGCCAATGCCATAGCAACACAGTGCTATAATTATGTCCTTCATGTAGGACTTGCCCCTTTTCCTTGCCTGTGTGGGGGACATTATGGAGGTGTGAGGGCTACAGCTTCACAGCCAGTAGGTGGGAATACCTCTCAGGACAGGACATGTGGAGACAGCCCAACAGCATGGGGGGCAAAGCTCCAGAATTGGGTACAGACTGTAAGTAAGTAGTGCTGTTATACACACAGAGGGTTGCTAGATTAACAGGTTTGTCTGGGGTTCTACCTGACTTCGTCGACCCGGAGAGAGTGAAGTGAAAGAGAGCCGAACGCAAGAAGACCGACCCAGATCGAAACCGCAGCAGAAGACGAAAAGTGAGAGAGACAACACCAAATCCGACAAGCAGAACACCGGCCAAGGCAGAAGACCGACACCAACAGATGGGGTAGGGTGTGGGGGGAGGGTAGTGTGGTGATTAGGTAGTGGTGGGGGTAAGTGGGGGAGGGTTAGGGAGAAGTAGGGGTGGGTTAAGATAGGGGGGGTTAGGGGTTAAGTGAGGGGGGTTTAGGGAGTTGGAGGTGGGTTTAGTGAGTTAGGGGGAAGGGGAGGGGTAGGGGTTGAGTTAGTAGAGTAGGGGAGTGGGAGGCGTTAAGGGAGTTAGGAGTGTTAGGGGAGTTAGGGCTTAGGGAGGTAGGGGTAGTAGTGGGCAGAGTTAGAAAGACGGAGGGGTAGGTTAAGTGTGGGTTAGTTGTAATTTTTGGTGTTTTGTTGTTGTGTGTGTGTGGTGTGTGGAATGGGATGTTGTTTTTTTTGTTTTTGTGGTGTGTGCAGTGTATGGGGTTTTCGTGTTTGTTTGTGTACGGTTTATTTTGTTTTGTTGTCGGTGTGTGTGTGGTTTCGTGTTTATGGACTGTCGAATATGTGGTGTCGGTGATGTGGTTGTCGGTGTTGTGTGGTTTCGACTATGTCAGGTAGAACCTTGTCTGGGCATGCATTTTCTCCATGACTTGACATCTGACAGTGATAAGTCTCTGACATACCTCTTGACTGTCCTGATATCCACAGAATGCCCAGAGGTTTGCCTGTTATGTTTGGTCTGTTCCTCAGACAAGGTCTGTTTTTGTGAAATCAGTACGATAATCTGAGAATTGTAGTCAGTAAATGTTGACATCCATTTGTGTTTCAGACATCATATCCTTCAGGGATGTTATGTTACAACAAAGTCTGTAACACCAGCAACTGTTTCAGTTTGTACCACCAATATGTGAGATATGTCCCTCTGTCTGGCTTCCTGTCCCCCAAGTAAGTCATGCTTTGCCCAGATGTCTTGCAGTAAGAGTTTCAGAGGTATGGTATATCATTATTTAGTGACTGCACTCCAGGTATCATCCCAGTGACTTAGCAAACTCCTGTAAGTGGTATGCAGCAGTGGTCATGAATATGGTCCAACACCCTGGACATTCTGTGGAAATTTGTACAGTTGAGAGTTATGTATGGCCAGTGTTAACAGACTGCCAAGACTCTGTAGCAGTGTTGTGTGTAAATGTTTATTGGTCTGAGTAGGGAGAGTAGCAAATGTGAGTGTCATAGATCCTTTTTCTATCTGATTTTGCATGATGCTACAGTTGCAGGTGGTCTGTCAGGTGCATATGTTTGTAGGGGCAGACTGAGAAATGTCCTGTAACACTTTGTAACACCCAGGATTCCTAGACTGAGTTGGGCCAGTATATGTCTGACTGTAATAGTAAAAATCTTATATATTTAGCCCAGTGTATTAACTGTTCTTCCTTTTATATAGGTAAGACGAATAGACACCTTCGTGAACGAATTTGCGACCATATGTATTGTTATAGGCAAGGGCATATGTACAGTGCCTTAGCAAGGCACACTATTGAGAATGATGATAGTCATCAGTTTAGATTTCGAGTGTTAGAGTTAATATATGTTGATGAGAGGTTGGGAGATATATCCAATAGAACCGAGACAAAGGAACTTACATGGATTGTTAGGCTTACAGCCCATTTGGGTAAGGGGCTAAATGACCATATAGCTATTACAGCAAAACTGAGAAGTAGGAGACTTTGGAAATATGTATTTTACAATGTTTTTTAATATATTTCTGGGTTATATTTTAAATGTGTAAGTATATCTTTAAACATGTAAATGTATGATTGGTTAGTTTGAATTTAATTGAGTATAAAAGTAAATGACCTCATTTGATCAGTTAGGTCTGATGAAGCAAATTTATTTGTGAAAATGCTTACCATTTGTACAATAAACTTGGTGGATTTTATACAAATTGTGACTCATGCTCTTCAGCTTGCTTCTTTGTTCGCAATTTTACTTGCTCTGGTGACTCTTGTGTTGTTTGGATATATATATGTAGATATATATGTATATATATATATATATATATATATATATATATATATATATATATATATATCTATAGGCCTACATTGTATTATCAAAAACACAGTTCATCAAACCGTATTTCCGATAATACATTTCCGTTGAAGTGCATTATATCGGGTATGCACTTTTGAGGAACAAAAACAATAAAATGTAAAAAAAAAAACATAGAAACTAAACAGTATTATGCAGGAGGGCAAGCACCCCTGCACCCCACACCCCCCCTACTTTATTATTCTCACGCCAAGATCGCACTACAGTAGGGAAAAGGAAATATTCCCTTAACCCCACTGTACCACAATCTCAACAGGAGTTTCCTTAGTTGTACATCAACAGTATACTTTGATGTACAACTAACGGTACATGCAAACTGCATGTTATTTTTTTTCTTTAGCAAAAGTGCATTTTCGACAAAATGCACTTTCCCTAAAGTGTGTTCAATAAAGTACGGTTCGATGAACCATACTTTCGACAATCAAATAGGACCTATATATATATATATATAGGGATTCGTATCACTTCACTGAAAGACCATTTCACTGACACCCATTTCACTGAGACCAAATCACCTAAAGTTCATTTCACCTAAAACTCATTTCACTGCCAAGTAGTACTCTAAGCAAGTCACATTGGGGGGTGTGGGGGGCATAGCCCCTCGCTTAGTTGGGTTTTACCAAATAATGTAAAACAAAACCAGACAACAGAAAGCCCCCCCCCACACCCCCCCCAACTATATATACTAACATCAGGATCGCACTACAGTGGGGAAAAGGACATTTCATTTTGACTTGCCTTAGAGTACTATTTGTCAGTGAAATGAGTTTTAGGTGAAATGAACTTTAGGTGATTTGGTCTCAGTGAAATGGGTGTCAGTGAAGTGATAAGAATCCATGTATATATATATATATATATATATATATATATATATATATATATATATATATATATATATAAATATATATATATAAATATATACATATATATATATATATATATATTGGTATGTACATATACATATATATGTATATCAGAGTACTACGGATATATATTTTCCCTTATGTTACATGACTGTCGTGCATGATATGTTTGTTAAAACATTGCAAATTCCTGCAGCTCAGATGTTGTAGAGGTGTGTTGCTGCGATTGTAAAGCACAGCATCCTGGGATGCAGACTTGGAAGAGATTACTTTTTTTCATTAATCTTAAATGACCAGAATGCATGATATGTTTGTAAAAGCAGTATAGATTCCTGCAGTTGGGATGATGTAGTGATACATTGCTGTGTTTGTAGTGCATAGCATCTCGAGTTTGAGACTTAGCAGTGCTGATTATTTTGTTGCTGGGCAGAACAAGAGCTGATGGAGACAGAGTGATTAAGGCACTTTTAAGCAGTTGTAAGCAGGTTTGCATGGTTTTGCATAGAGCTAAGCGATGCTAAGAGATGGTTAAACCCTCTTAGCTTCACTTAGCACCGCCTACTCCCGCTTACACCTGCGCTAATTTTAATTAAAGGAAAAAAAAAAGAGTGATAGAAAAGTGGTGAAATGGGGGCAAGCAGGGGTAAAACATTAGAAAAACCAGCTAGGGATGTGCAGGATTGGCGTAGGAAAGGACCATAGTGCTACATTTCTTCCACAGCAACAGCTGTGGATAATGTGTAGAATTTGGAATTTACAGCCTCACACCCCACAGGTAGGGATGTTGGTGAGAGACATTTGGAGAATACTTTGTGGGTAGATTGATTAATTTCACTTTACATGGGGTAAAATTTAGAGCTATGTATGGGGCAATTATTTTTTTGCGGGACAGATATCCTTTTTTTTAGGTGAGAGTGAGATGTTGGGGAAGGGCTGTGGGTATTTTGGGGGAGATAGGTTGGGTAGGATAGGTAGTATTTGCAGACAGACAAGACACAAAAGACAGCAGATAGGGGTGGGATATGACCTACACCTTCACAGCCCCAAAGGTGGCTGTGCTGGAGGCTGGACAAGAGGGTCAGCCTGCCCCTCCAGTTGCACCAAGTGGCCTTTCATCTGATGCAGCTGCCCATCCAAATCTCAGTGGATGACACTGCGCGCCATACCCCATAACTGTCAGCGGGTGGTGGGCTCCTCTACATGCCCATACCTGGGGGATGGACCCCATCTGCTAAGGCGGTTCCACCCAAAGGTGGTGCAGGACCAGTGAAGGATGATGTTCTGGGTTGGGTCCCAGACATGCTGGGGCCCAGTGCCACAGCCAGATGGAGTGGGACAGGTGCATCTGCTGGGATCGGCCTTCCCAAATGTGCTATGGTGTTGTGGTTTTCCAGGATATATTGGTTAGTCATGAACAACACATTTCAAAATTTGTTATAACAGCAAGTGTGGGTGTTCCCATTAACCCAAACCAACAGATTTAAAACTGTTGCATAGCAAACAGAACACATTCATAAATGGAATAACAGTAAGCATTATAATGGCATGGAAGTTACATTGATGGCAACAGGCCACCAATAATGCTATTTGAATAAGATATGTTAATATGCAACCAATGAAATATATGAACAATAATAGAACACATGTCCCAACAGTAGTTTTTGAGAACAACATACCTGTAATATATGAATTATAATTTTAGATGCGGATGGTGGGTGGGGGCGAGAATAGGAAGTCCATTAACAGCTGTACTGGCTTCTATTTTTACAACAGTACTGCTCAGTATTTTACAAGTCTGCCCTACTTTACATCTACCTATGGCCCATAGCTCCTGTGGCACATACATACCTGTTAGACTGTCAACCTGTAATGGTTTGGGTTAGACTGGGTACACCGCGGCTACTTTACTGGAGGGGGCTTGTACATGTTAGGGTTACATACGTGACATAGAAGGGTTACACTCCAATAATCTTGTGTGAGTCTGCTACTAGCATAGTTCACCTGGATTCCTATCTGTGTCCAAGGTGATTGGCAGCAGTGACCACTAGCCATGACAGTGTGACACTTGCAAGACATGTATCAGGAAGTGGGCATGGTGTATGTACCTATCCTGCTGACATTTGCAGGCATATGGGGTTGGACAGTGGAACAGTTGTACACGGTGTATTAGTATACCCTTCATACAGCTACTACACATATTTCTTTACCTGTAAGACCTGCTGAAGAATATCTGTTAACACCTTCTGAATGTTTCTACAAATATTCAGATGTATTAGTATACCCTTCATAGAGCTACTACACACATTTCTTTACCTGTAAGACATGTGGGGAAAATATTTGTTAACACTTTCTGACTGTTCCTACAAATATTCAAGGTTTCTATTGTGTACATATGTGCACATCTCAGTACCACTCCCTGGATTTAAATCATGTCTGGGTGTGCTAAAATGAACAGCAATGCTATTTTCAATCACATTGAGCTACTGGGGAACTGTTGTTTCTTGCTTGACTGATTTCTGACTAATAGTCTCTGGGTTGGACAGTCTGACCTTGTAATCCTGACACTCATGCATAACAGATAATTATTGTACTATGTATTACTCCTTTGACTTAATACAATATGGAAAGCAAAGGTTAACACAAGGCTGTAATGCATACTAGCTGTTTTCCAGGACAGCCTCAGTTATTTCATGATGTCAATGCCATATTTTCTGTAAAGAACCTGTACACATTCTATTTCTACTACAACATACCAGAGTAAACACAACAGTTTGTTATATATTTTTATTACAGTGAAATGACTCTTTTATTAATGGACATCCTATGGATAAGAGTGTGACAAATATACCTACTGGCAGTAAACAATGTACTCCTACTACTTTATGGCACTATATACTGCAAGATTGATCTGTATTCACCAGCCTGTCTGCACATCCTTGTGAGTCTGTCTGCATGGGCCTCAATGTTCATAGCCCTCTCTGCTGCAGGCTGCAGCCGTAGGGGTGAAAAACAAACATTATGTATACCTGTCTATCACATACTCAGGCTAGAATTTGGTACAGCTTTATCTGGGATACTTACAAACTGCTGAATCATGCTGGTCCTGAGCATCTTGGATCCATTGGGCCAAGAGTTCCCCCTTCCTATGCTTTAGGTTGGCATAATGATGCCATACCTGCTCAACAGTTTGGGGGATTCCAGCGGCACTGGTGAGGTCATCTGCCAGATGGTCCTAGGCCTCTACTTTGTACTGAGATCCTTGGTACTGGCCCTGCAGCAGTCTGTCATCATGGTGTTTTCTGAGGAGTCCAGCAATGAACCTGGACTCCAGAATGCCCCAACGCTGTGGCCAAAAGTGCACTCCCTCTCCAATGCCAGACATGTTCCTGAAGAGATCAAACTAAACAGGTTATGGCTCTATTCCCACCTGAACAGTTTAAATAAGGCCATATTCCCACCCTTTGCTGACATTGGACCATTTCAAAAATGCTGAGCAGAGCTTAGCAACACGCAAACAAACTAAGCTGTGTTGAACAGTGCTTAAAGGGGTAATTGCTGAGCATTGCTTGCTAGTGCACAGATCCGTTTAGCTGAATTGACTGCTGCTTAGCATTCACATTTAACTTACACTGGCTAAGCACAGCTGAGCACTGCTTAGCATTGCCAACTTTTTATTTTAGAAAAATATCATGGTAATGACCTAATTAATCATTACTGACATATTAGTAAGTGGATATGATTTACTTTACATGACATCAATCTATGTGCTTTTATTACATTATGGAGTATAAGTATACATGGAGTGTGACTATACTGTAAGGGACACTTGTGAACACATGGGTGATTTCACATGTTATATGTAGTTGCACTTAAATTTTAGACCAGCTCTACTACCCTGGTTGACAAATATCAGTTACTACATAATTGAAAATTAAATTAATAATTTTAACACTACTATCCCATATAAAGATAAAGTGGCTGTTTTGGTACTCAAACCATAAACTTCTGCATGGAAAGCTGGGACTCAAACCACTACACTATCCCAAAATGAGAGTTTTAGCTCTATATTTTTATTTATCTCCTATGGGACATTTAAGCAATGCTGGACAGAGGGCCATAATGCATACACCTATGCATAAACATAACTTACAGTAGAAAAAAATCATAAAACCACTTTATTTACATGTATCTGTACTTCTTGTCAGTTACAGTATGGATAAATGTAAAGGGACACATAGGGACAGATTTTAATTATTGCTCTTACAAACTTAGGAAGTGTGACTGTGGTTTTCTAGCAGATAATTGGCAAATCACTCTGGGTTTATGTCAGTACATACTGACAGATATTTGACTTTCAGACTTTATACCCTTCAGGACATCCATGCTAATGTGACCTTTTTATTCTATTGGCTTTCCGGGTTTGTCAATACAATGTTTACAATGTGTCCTGATTTATGTGCCTTTGTTCTCCCATTGATTATGGTTTTGTACAGCTTTCTTGCTCTAAGAGGGTGAAAAGTATGTGAGGCAGGCATCTGGGCAATATGTAGAAACAAGTACAGTTGCTGGCTATGGCCGTATGGTGCTTTCACATGGCAGACATTTGTGTTTCAGTCTTCATATCCTGCAGGAAGTCCATGCTACTGCAAACCTTTTATTCTATTACCTTTCTGGGTTTGTCAGTGCAATATTTAGAAGCTGTCCCTATTTTTATGCCTTTCTTCCCCCACCATTTATGGCTTTGTACAGCTTGCTTGCTCTGGGAAGTATGTGAGGCAGGCATCTGGGCATTATGCAGGAACTTGTACAGTTGGCGGCTATGGCCATATGGCACTTTTACAGTGCAGTGTCCATTTATCCTTAGTAGTAGCATGCCTTCATGAATATGCAAGGTGCACTGCTGTTAATGCTAATGCTAAACGGACATGGTTCACTCCATGCAGGAATACCACTATTCCTGCACAGAGTTTATTGAATCCAGGGGTATATCTTTAAATCCAGTCTTGAAATTAAAGCATTTTAGAAGCTGATTTGTTTTCATTAAGTATTTTACTTGACTGTATTTCTTTGGACTGTCTGTGACATATCATTGGTTGTGAATAACTTTATATAAGTTTTTATTCTTATGTGCATTTTTAAATGCCTGAGGAAACAATCATACATGTAAAAGCTTGTGTTTATTAAGCATATTTTTTTATGCATTGTAGTGGAGTTACTTGAGCCAGATTTTGTTTCTTCCTTCTGCTTTTAAGCTCCGATCTGAATTTGATAATAAAGTGCTGTCACGGCAAGTGTTGCCTGCATTTAAATTTTTAATTTTTTTCTTTAATTTACTGTGTGTTACTGCTTTCTTTCATTTCTTATTTATGCTAGTGATCAAGTTGAGTTCATGCATAAGAATGCCTTTCAATGGTATAATAATACTCCTTTCCTTTTCCTTCTATTTCTTAGTACATATCTATTTTTTTATGTCAGTGCTCCCAGGTGATTTAACTTGCCTTTCGTTATACAGCTTTGCAGTATATAAACTGCTAGTATCTTCCTGCCCTTCCTTTACAACTCTCATATCTTCCAACCAGTCATTGACCAACTCCTTAATGGTGTTAATTCTTTTTTACACTTAAAGATAAGACATGACACCCCCACAGGAACAAAAAAACTAAATAAGTTCTCCAAAGCAAACTATAGCCTACTAAGCAATGGTATAAAAAGTTTCAAAGCCTCTGCTAACACAGCCAACAATGACGCCTTTGCAGAAGAGTACACAAATGCCCTATATAGCCACTTAAACAAATGCATTGACTCAGCTGTACCTGACAGGAATAAAGCCAGGTCCTCCTGAAAAAACAAGTCACCCTGGTGGACTGTAAGTATAAAGAAGTTACATAACAAAAGAAAGAAACTTATATCAATGAGCAAGAGGGAATTGACTCAACAGAGGAAGACTATTCTTCACAGCTTGAGCAAGCTAATAAGATATCTTGTAAAATCTTCTAAGGCTAATTAGGAGAATAAATTAGTATCCCTAGCTAAAGACAACCATAAGGCATTCTTTAGCTACATCCAAAACCTAAAAGGGAATGCCCAGCTGTGTGCCAAACTTAAAGTGGACAGTGTCGCTTGTCTTGTGTATTCATATAACACAATGAGGTTTGGGTCTTCATTTAAGTAATTTATTACACACAAATACATCAGGATGGATGGCAGGAACATTAAACTTAAACAAGTTAACTGACTGACTACTAGACACATACATGCTTTCACTCTGGCTGCTCACTCAAACTGGCACTTTTGCTTGCACCTACTCTGTACTTAATATGCACGTGCCCACTGACTGGAATAGCTCTTAAAGGTACAACTTACACTCTAATCTACAGATAGTAGCACTCACATTCAACCTGAGGAAATTGCTAACCTGCTAGCTGACAGATTTGACAATAGCTTCACCACCCTATCCTCACCAGCCATACCCAAAAGCATTCTTGACACCAGTCCACTACTAAGTATCTTCAGAGAACAGGTCATACAAGCACACCCAAGGCCAAAAGCACGACCACTATGGGACCAGATAATATCCCAAGTTGCTTACTAAAAAATCTAAAGCAAGAACTATCAGAACCACTTGCCACTCTCCTTAACCATAGCCTGAGGACTGGCTTTGTTCTGACAGAGTGGAGAACAGCAACAGTAATTCCTTTTCACAAAGGGGCCCATCAACTGACCTAGGAGACTATCAACCCATAAGCCTAACCAGTCTTATCTGCTAGTTCATGGAAAGAATAATCATGGACCTTATCAACAAGGGCACAGGTGACCTTCAAACTCTTGATCTGACCCAGTTTGGTTTTGTCAAAGGAAAATCTTGCTTATTAAACCTGGTGGACATGTCTGAGAATGTCACCAAAACCCTGAATGAGGGCAAAGCAGTACATAACACCTACCTTGATTTAGCCAAGGCTTTTGACACAATCCCCCACTCAGAGATCAATGAGAAACTCTCCCAGCTGGGGATTAACTGATACATCACTAGATGGGTAGCCAACTGGCTCACTGACAGAACACACACTATCAAAGCTGGGTAGTCCACCTTCACCTGTAGACCAGTTATCAATGGGGTACCACAAGGATCTGTGCTAGACCCTCTACTGTTTGGAATCTATTTCTCTGAGGTCCAGGCAAAAATAGATGGCCTGTAGCTTACCAAATTTGCAGATGACTGCAAACTGGGTGCAATCGAGTCTCACAGCAATGTAAGCATATTAAAGAAGGGGCTGACTCAGACAAATGATTGGTGCCAAAGTCACATACTAAAACTGAACAGAAAAGAATGCCTTATAATTCCCTTTGGCAAAGAAGTATTACCTGCTAATTATGATATAGGTAGCACCCCTCTAAGCTCAAACCCAGTGGTGCAAGACATGGAATCACAGGTCGATGGCAATCTAAACTTCGATCACCATGTATCCATAGTGGTAAAGAAAGCCTTATACACTACTCATCTCACAAATAACAGCATTACATCCAAGACTAAGGCAGTTATAACTCCACTGTACTCGACTTTTATCCGACCACTAATTGAGTACAATGCTCCCTTCTGTATGTATCTTACCAGACACCTGCAGCAACTGGAGAGACCACAGTGGTTTCTAACCAAGAGAATCTAGAGCCTCCAAAATGTGACTTACATGAAAAGACTGAAAGCCCTGTTACTGTGTTCTGTATCATACAGGCTGCTGAGAAGTGACCTGTGCCTAGCCTACACAGCAGCCTATGACTCTGCCCTGGCCTAATGGAAATGTTGCATATCTGCAAATCAAATAGGATCAGAGTCCCTCATTCCAGGGATCTCAACTAGCCTGTGACATTAACAAAACATGGGTGACTGTAAGTTCAGCCCGGGGGTGGCATCTATGTCCCTCGTGAATAGGGGTAGTTGGTGTTGATCATAGAATTGCTCTGCTAACAATGACCATCTAACTATGGTCAATTAAGGTACATGGGCTTTACATGGCAAGGCTTATAAAGCCCCTAAGGTCGTTAGCCTAGTAACCTCCTATGAACCTATGAACCTATTACAAGAACGTGTATCGGTTTTATTATTAACTTAATTTTCAGTACATACCAAAGTGAGTTTAATCTAATACAGAAACTGCAATCATCTTCTATTGTATTTAACCCAGCTTTAATATATTTAATATATTAAATCTTATAAAGCATAATCATTTAATAAACCAGTGTTTCAAAAGTACAATTTATTTATTTGTATAAAACAATAAAGACAATAATAAAAATTAAAAGTACATGTACATATATTCAAGCCTACCACTCCCAACACTCAAACATGTGAACCTGTTCATAGGTTCATAGGTAGGTACTAGGCTATTGGCCCAAGGGCCTAAGTAAGCCTAGCCAGCAAGGTTCCCTGGCTTACATAATCCAAGAAAGTTATTTTCCTGTGCCCTTGTCGAGCAGAGCCACTGGAGTGATCCCCGGGGTGTATTACCTATTTCCCATTTATCAAGATTTTTCTTGAAGAGTGCTAATGAGGAACTTTGATTGACATAGATGGGTAGCTTGTTCCAGAGTATGGGAAGTCTCTGGGACAGGAATATATCCCCCCAGCATGCCCTGTTTATTGTGGTGACAAGGTTTAGGTCCCTAGAGCATGTAGCGTGGAGAGATTGGAATTTCTTTAGGTGTAGCATGTCCAACAGCTCTGGGTTTGACTTAGCTTTATACGTTAGGCAGAGATCACCTAGGAGTAGGCGATACGCTATGGAGTAAAGCTGGAGTTGTTTAAGATGGTCAGTGTAGGGCATCTGTTTGAGGCCAGTAATCCTCTTTGTGAGGTACTTCTGTGGCCTTTCCAGCTGCTGCAGATGTCTTGTGAGGTACATTCCAAAAGGGGCATTGTACTCTATAATGGGTCTAATGAGTGTTGAGTAGAGGGGAACAATGACCTCATTTTTCCCAGATGAGAACCCTTTTGTGATGAGGTGTGCCACGTAGAAGGATTTCCTGACTACTGTGGCGATGTGATTATGAAAGGAGAGACTACTATCCACCTGGGTCCCCAGGTCTCTTATGACATATTCAGCATTAAGTAGACTGCCACCCATGTGGTAGTTCATGGGTACAGAGTTTTTACCAAAGGAGATGACAATGTTTTGGCACTGAACTTGAGGCCATGGCTCTGACACTAGGCATGTGTCTCAGTGAGTCCCTTCTGTAGGATGTCCACATCATTTGGGGACTCGGCTATGGCTCCTAGTTTGCAGTCATCTGCGAACTTTGTTAACCAAAGGCCTTCTGTGTTAGCCTGTACTTCAGAGAAGTAGATACCAAACAAGAGAGGTCCCAGGACTGAACCCTGTGGTACTCCACTTGACACTGGTTTGAAGTCAGATTTGGAGTCTGCAACTTTTAC
Organism: Protopterus annectens; assembly: GCF_019279795.1. Classification (NCBI taxonomy): domain Eukaryota; kingdom Metazoa; phylum Chordata; order Ceratodontiformes; family Protopteridae; genus Protopterus; species Protopterus annectens. The sequence continues at coordinate 372,446,521 of NC_056728.1, read as the reverse complement.
AGTGTGGGTTCTGTCAGTGAGCCAAAACCAGTCTTGTGACATAGAGATTTATACCTAGTTTAGTGAGTTTATCTATAATTCTAGAATGGAGGATGGTGTTGAAAGCCTTGGTGAGGTCAAGATAGGCTGTTTGAACCACCTTACCCTCGTCTACAGGTTTGGTGACTGCCTCAAAGAAGTTGCTCAGGTTCAGGTGGCATGATCTGCCTTTCACAAACCCAAACTGGGTGGGGTCCAGAGTTTGGAGGTTACTGATGTCTTTGTTTATGAGTTCCATGATGATATATTCCATGGCCTTACAGACCAGGCTCATCAGGCTAATAGGGCAATAGTTCCCAGGATCAGTGGTGGCTCCCCCTTTGTGGAGTGGGATAACTGTTGCTGTGTGCCATTTGGTGAGCACAAAACCTGATGTGAGACTATGATTGAACATGGTGCTTAGATAGAGAGCCAGTTCATTCTGAAGTTCATGTAAAACGCAGCTTGGGATGTTGTCCGGTGTCATGGATGCTGTGTTTCTGGCTTTAGAGAGTGCAGCTTTTACCTGCATAGCTGTGATTACAGGGACTCTACATGCTTCCTGTATAGATATGGGCCATTTAGGGGGTGAGAGGGAGTAAAGTTAGCACTGAACCTATCTGCCAGTTGGCAATATCAGTTGGTTTTGTAATTTTCATGTCACTGTGCTGTAACTCAGAGCAGATCTGGGTGTTGCCATTGAGATTCTTGACAAAGCTATAGAATGCTTTGTGGTTGTCCCTAGAATCAGTGGCAATTTTGTTTTCATTGCTAGCTTTGGAGGATCTTATAGGGGATCTCAGCTTCTTACTGTGGCTGACCAGGGAACTCCTCCACTCATGGGATTTTACTCTCTTTTGCAACAGTTTCTTCCTTCTATTGTAGTGTTTGTTTATGGCAGGGGACCACCACACTGGCTTCCTTTTTTTGGAGGATACACTTGTGTAAGTGCTTATAGAGTGCATCTGTGTAGGATTCAGCAGTCGTAAGTGTATTGTCCATCTGCATGGGTGTCATGAACTTCTCCACTTCTGTCTTAAGAAGCATGCAGTTGGCTTTGGAGAATTTTTTTACCATGATTCCTTAATGGGGGGTGGGGCGGAAAGTGAATATCTCGGGTGATTAGCTTATGGTCGGATCTGACCAACAAGGAGTTGACTTCAGGTGTTAACATGCACAAAGTCACAATCTGAATTTTAAATAGGGAAAAGAAACCCTTCAAGGTACACTCTCTTCACTCAGCTAGTCTTTTTCCTACTGGTAAGCCCTGAAACCAAATAGAAGAGGTGAAATCTCACAATCACAAGTAAAATAAAATAGTAAACTGATGTAGAAACCAGGGACAAAGGCCCAAAAATAGGGACAATTTTTAAATATTGCTCTTACAAACATAGAAAGTTGACAGAATAACAGGTTTTGCATTAGCATGCATTTTCTAAAGGATATGAAGTTTGAAACTCAGATACCTGTCATTATTTCCTGACTTCATTCCTCAATGATTTGCTAGAGATTTGCCAGAAAACCAAAATTTTATGACAAACAGACCAAAAATATAAGGCAAAAATCTGGGCATTCTACGAAAATACATACAGTTGAGAGATATGCCCACCACCCTCTTGACTTACTCTTCTTACTACACATATTGGCTGTAAAATTCTGGATTCAGTCTTTTGCTCTTCCACAACAAAGGAGAAAGCAATGTCAAAGTGGAGCTTCTAACTTTATATCAGATTAATTATGTTTGCCAGTCTTGTAATTTATATTATTATTGTATTATTTGGGAATATGCTGCTATATCAAGTTTGTATTTTGTCATTAATGACAGGCTTTGCATTAGTAACAACATATTAATTTTGAAATCATGTCACATACTTTTGAAAGCATTTTTCAAAGAATAATTGTAAAATAGTTGATGGATTGACATGCTGGCTAAATGAAACACATTCACAGACTTGTTTTGGCATAATGTGTAAAATATATAGTTTGAAAAGAATGAACATAAATAGAGTTTTACATTGTACATCAAGCCTAAATTATAAGGATTGGTTACTCTGATCAGTAATTAGATTGCCAAGTGCTCTGCAGGCAGTGAGGTGAAGAATAGAATTTATTCTGATTATAACAGCTGAAAATAAAAATATTTGCATTTTGTTGCCTTGTGTTTCTATTTGGCTTATCAGTCTGAATGTTGTCCAGCCTTAAGTGTTTTAATTAACCCAATCGTGTACCCACTCACTACTGTACTCCTGAGAATAAATCATCCCAAGAGATGCAAATTAATCACTTGGCCATTTGTTATCTGAGATCTGTACTAGTTGTTTCTTATTGCTCCATGGAGAGGAGAGAAGTTGAGTGCTAATTTGTCTGAGAATTATGTTTATTTTCCCAAGTATCTCTGCTTACATGAAAACAACAGATACACGTTTTAGGGTTCACCAATGGGAAGCATAATGGCTCTGTCATTACTGCAAAAAATACAGTAATTAGTTTCTCTTTTCACAGCTTATATCACTGTGCTACAGACACCCGCAGATCTGTTAATGATGGCAGCCGCTGTTAAACTACTAGGTATAAAATATGCTAATCTGCTTTTGGCTTTTATTACAATGGAAAGGGCACTGAGCACATTTCACTCATACCAGGCGCTATCTATCAACGGGGCCACAGGTCTGTATCTTTTAAAAAGGTTGCCAAGGTTAAGTTTTTATTCGGTTTCACATCAAAGCTAATGAAAGCCTCGTTATCTCTTCAGCGAATGTCACAAATTCCGATGCCAGAAATATCTGCTGCATAGTTCTCATCTTGTGATACACCATGGAGCCTGATTTTTATATCAATTTTCACACTAGTGTTTTTTGTGGAACAGATCTGCACCTTTGGTGAACATGCTGGATGTATTAAAACTGCTTTGTATGAATTATTACCTGCTTCATTAAGAGTGATATAGTCAGACAGTGACAAAAGAACAAATACTTTATTGATAATGCAATAAATACACATTTTTCAAAGTAGTGTTACAGTATATGTTTTACAGAATCACATCACATAAAAAAAAACTTCTGCAGAATTAGTAGGATCTGATTTAAATGTGTATTGTCATTTTGTGACCCACTGCTATTTTTTCTGTTTCATGCCTTTGGTGAATAGGAACAGTTTATGGTATACAGTCCCTTGCATACATACAGCACTCCAAAATGGTAACTTTCTATCTCATCAAGTGCATGAAGCAGAAGAGGCCAGGATGCTACAGAGTATTAGTCTAATAATGTAGAACAATGCCGTGGTAGGTACTGAGTAACTATAGAATTATTGTATTACTCTGCATCTGAAATGTTTCAATGATGTATTTATTACTGTAAGCTAATGTACTATATAGTAGAATAATCAAGAAATGCAAATAATGAGATTTTCTAGCAGTTTTTCCTAGCAATTAAATTCCTGGCTGTTGAATGAACTCAACTAAAAATGTAAACAAATACATTGCAATGCTAAACTGAAAATGTCTTAAAGACAAAATCATTTAGCCAGTAGTTTCAGTACATAAATGCACATAGTGTGGATTGTGTTAAATTAATGTGCACAATGTTTAGCAACCAAATTAATGGTATTTTGTATTAAACAATACAAACAGGCTCTGGATCTATTCCTAGTTCCCTTGCACACAATGGTTGTGCATAGTTATAGAGGCCTAATAACTGTTGCATTCCTTTACATGCCTAGATTGGATTCATTGATAAGTATTAGCTATGTGGCCCAGCAGACAACTGATGAGCCTAGCCCAGATTCCCAATTGTTCCAGATCACTATCTGGTTAAGTGACTTTGATGGAGTTACACAGTAGGCAAGTAGAGGCTGGGGGAATCCTAGTACCAACCTATGAACCTATGGATGGGAGAAAGGAAATTCACCCCAGGGATCACGTCAGTCGCCCTACTAGACAGGGGTCCAGGAAAGTAAATAATGTGGGAAGAAATAGCCAGGGAATTGTTATGGCTAGGCTTGTATAGGCCCTAGGGCTGATAGCCTAGTACCAACCTATGAACCTATGAACCCTGGACTACATGAAGTAACTTATAGCCTTACTCATCAACACTAATTGCCAGAGTGGCTTTTGCATATCTGATAGCAAATAACTGGCAATAGTGTAAGGAAAGAGATCTTTTGTGAATATCATACACTAAAACAAAAAGGGCAGTCAGATGTATGATATATATGTAGACAGTGTCTTTTGATCACTGCCTGGTTAATTACTGTAAGTCACGCTGTGCTGCTTAGGGAGAGATTTCTGTGACGTATGGAGACCATCAGCTTCTGAAGTCATGGCTGTACTGTCATCATGACACATGCAGTTCTGTATGTACATAGAACACCTTTGATGTAGAAGTTGATTTATCAGCAGAATGTGGTCACAACTTAAACTCTGCCACTCAGATTTCTTTTCGGTTTAATTTTTTTTTCTCTTCCATCACACCTAACTTTTAGTTCCACCAACCCAATTGGATGACGTATTATCATTCTGAATTGACGCAGTGCCTAAATGTACACATTAGAACCAAAACTGACTGCATTCTCTGTACACTCAAGCAAGTGCTTATTCCCTTTGTTCCCATTCATGGACTTCTTCTTATAAGTAAACAAAATAGAATTCCTGCTGTAAAACGAAAAGGAATATGCCAAAGAAAACATTGACGTTGAGAAAATTCTTTAATAATAACAGCAAAGCTTTCGGGACAATACCCTTCTTCAGTACTACAAACATTTCAAAAATCAAAGCAGTTAAATTTAAATAGGAGCCAAAACCATCACATGATTGCAGCCAGCCAACCATGTGGTGGAAGCAATTAAATTACAAAATTGGAATAAATAATTAAAAAAACAGTACATAAAATCCACACTTTAAAATTTAGTATATTGTAACCTCACAAAAATTGGTTTTAGAGTTACAGCTGTGTTATAACCAGGTGAATGGTCAGCGGCAAAGCACAAAATCCATTAATATTCCTTAATTTGTAGGAAGTTGTTAATATCGCCACCTCTCATAGATGCATACACCATGTCTATCACCCTGAATTTAAATTGATGGGTATCTCCATTGGTACTAATGTGCTTATATAATGCATTATTTTCATTATTTCTCCTAATATCAGATTTATGTTCAATAATGCACTCTTTAAGCTTTCTAGTGGTCTTACCTACATAAAAACAAGAACATCGGGTATAGGTAGTTAGGTAAAACCACATTAGAACTAACACAATTAGCTGTAAGCTTAAAAGTATATTCATTTCTTGTAGAGGAATGAATAAATCTCTCACTTCCTTTACCATAGATATCAGTGCAACATGTACAATTCAAGCAGCTAAACGTACCAAGCCTTGCACTAACTTGGGGAATTTGTCTACCAGTAAAATCCTTATAACATAGCTTATTTTTCAAAGTTCTCATATTCCTATATGAGAAATAGATGCAGGCACCCAGTATATTACTTACTTCTGGAGATCAGTTGAGAGCAAGCAACACTGGAACAGTAGAGATAAGCTGAGACAGGATAAATAACTGCTCGTCCAACAAGGATATACAAAGATGAAACCACAATTTATTGTAGAACAATAACACATCCAGGTTTAGCGCTTTCGACTGAGCACCAGTCTTCCTCAGAACAAAGAACTACTAAAATCCTTACATATTTATACACATCAGTTAATTGCTCAATAGTATAATTGATGAAAAAAGTCCGCCAAAAAAATTAAAGAGACAAGACTTCTTATACTTACATCTATATAATAGCCTATGAACTATTTCACCTATAAAATACGTAAACATTAAATAAACATAAATAAAAATACTAACTATATAAATATATAAATATAAAAATCGATAATTCAGAATAACAACCATTTGTACATTTAAAATATATACATATACACAATAATATACTTGTAAGTGCAGTGTGTAACTCACTCACCCTAACCACTCAATTCTTATATATCTAAATAATAGGTGGATATGAGTATGGTCATGAATATAATGTAAGGCCACATATCTATTAATTAAATGATGTAAACTAGGTATATATACGTGGGCTGACAGGGGAGTATATAAAAAACAATTATTGTGCTTCCTCGGAGATTGTCACAGCACACCTTGTACCGGTCCGGTCCGAGGAAGAAGCAGACGTCATTGGCGTAGGCGAGTTACCTAATGCGCATGCGTGCAGTACGAGATCTAAACCGCATGGATGCGGTGATGTTTGTACTCCTGATGTGGGCTTTCCAAGAGCTCTAAGAGACACAGATGGTGTCTTCGATCACAATCCTGCATCTTTTGTTAGTATCAACATCGCCGAGCGTGGTAGGACCGATAGCATAACGGCATTGGACTTAGTGCATAATGGAGACGACCATTTACTGCGGGAACAGCATGACACCATTACTGAACAGGATTGTACTTTTGATTTTAGTCTATGTAAACTGCGAGCGGACAAACAGCACAAGGGTGCTCACCCTAAGGAGAATATTTTTGTGAAAAAATACACCAGTAATAGAATAAACAATACACCGAAGAAAAAAGGTACTGTTACAGACAATTTTGTACAGGCTATTTCTAGCCCACTTAAAAGCCACTTTCATGTTAAATCTGTTGACTATGTATACCATGCAAACAGTAAGAAATGTAATGGCAGGAAGTGTATGAATGACAATCTTTTTGAACAATTTTTAACTGATAGCCATGATTCTTTTAATACTGACATGGAAAATGTTAAAGGCAGATGTTCTAATACAGAGGTTTTATATACTTCATTGAAGGAACTTATTTTTGATTTTGGTAAAAAACTAGTGGCTTATAAAAATACCAAAATTGATTGTAATTTTTTATCTAATTGTTTAAAGCATAAAATAGTACCGAAAGGTCTAAGATTTTTTAAATTACCTTTGGGTATCAAATACACAACTGAAGTTATTAAGGATTTTAATGAATTATTTGACGGGTTTGGTTATGATTACATGAAATTATTAATTAAGTACCAAGATGATAAATTAATTAAGTTATCAGATGAATTGGAACATATGAATCATACCATCACCCAACATCAGGATTATGAGTGTTGGAAAGAGCTGTATATGAAACAGTATACGTATGCTGAAAATAATGTACATAGTATAGTGGAGAGGAAAAATAGGAAAATGACACGTGACATAGAAGCATACAAAAATGATAGAGCCTATATTTGGCCAAGCTATAAGGTTACAGAAGTATATAAAAATCCACTCAAGAGGAAACAGGCTAAGAACTCTTTTAGGGAGGAAAATTTTCAGGGTGGAAGATTCCATCCAGCATGGAACACACAAAAACAATGGTACAGAAAGTGAATCCGTCAGTTAGTAATATACCAGCTACCCCTCTCAACTATACACCTGATTTTAACATAGGAGACAATGGTAACAATAATGACGTCATAGATGGTATAAACCTGAGTGTGGATACAGAGATTAATAAGGTACAAAGACCAGAAATTATATTATTTGAAGGATTTAAAGTTTTTAATTATACAGACATTGAGATAGATACTGCTTGGGCCAAACTGTTAAGTAAAGGGATGAAGTTTATACCCATGACAGGATGGGACCTGGTGGATAACATCAAGGAGGTCAAAATGTACTGTAGGAAGCTGAATTTAGCCGTGCAATTTGATAAAGTCAACGAAGATGATAAAAATAAAAATATAAACAAGGGTACCAATAAAGGGGGTAAAAAGATAGCTGGTACAGACCTTTGTGTGAAGAGTACCTATATACCCATCACTAATCCACACATTCACAATTTTGAACAATTGGTATGCAACGACATTTATTGGTTACACAATAAAATGAAAATTCATGGGCATGGTACTGTTGATAATTTGACTTCAAAAGAAAGAAAAAGTCTACAAGATATTTTGAATAATAAAGAAATCAGGGTGATGAAACCCGATAAAGGAGGTGGAGCCGTGATATATTATACGAACGAATACTATCAGGAATTACATGAGATTTTATACAATACAGGGAATTATGAAAACATCTCATTGAACCAAATTAATATAGGACACAAGCGTATTGATCTCATTATAGAAGAATATCTTATTGATAACAGAATATCTAACGACACTTATTCCTTTTTGAAAACGGATTATCCAGTGCTGGCTAAACTGGTTGGAATACCTAAGGTGCATAAATCTATTGAACATCCACCTTTTCGTCCGATTGTCTCGGGATCCAGGTCTAAAACCTTTAATATTGGGAAATTGATAGATAGATGGCTCAAGAAAGTGTATGACAATATTCCCCATATTATGAAAGATTCGTGGAGATTTCTGGGGGAAATAACCAATGATAAATGGAATCCGAACTTAATATTTTTGACTGTAGATGTCATTGACCTTTTTTCCGGCATACCTAAGGATGAGGGCCTGGAATGTTTTGAGAGAAGTTTGAAGAAATATAGCGATTTTTCATGGGAAAAAGTATGCCTAATCTGTGACATGATGTCACTAGTACTAGATTATAATTATATTTCATGCCAAGGGGAGTTTTTCAGACAGACTAAGGGAGTAGCTATGGGAGCAGCGTGTGCTCCCATTTTTGCTAATTTAGTGATGGCGGATTGGGAATCCGAATATGTGTTCAAAAGTGAATTCTTTCAAGATATAGTTTTATATGTTAGATATTTGGATGATATCTTCATTTTGTGGAAAGCATCAGTGGAAAGACTACATAAATTTATGCAGTACATCAATAATACAGTAGATTTCTTAAAATTTACTCATAATTATAGTAAAAATGAAATTTCATATTTAGATGTATTATTGAGTCAGGATTCTAGTGGATTTACATCCAGGATTTACAGGAAACCCACATTCTCGAATGATTATGTCCATTTCAGTAGTAATCATCCCCCTTATATTTTCAAAAATGTCATCAAAGGGCAATGCATACGTGCAGCGAGAATGTCATCCAATAAGCATATCTTGGAATTTGAATTAAATGTTATCAAGGACATGTTTACTAGTAGAGCATACCCAGACAAAATGGTTATGGATGTAATCAATTATGTATATAATGAATGGGGAATCAAGTACAAACCCTTGCTGGGTTGTTATAGAATGGAGCAACAGACATGTCGTGACAATGACGCATCTGGAAGGGTGTGTATACTCACCTATACACCTAATACTTACATGATTAAGGAAATTCTAGAGAGATACTGGAACACATTAACCATCATGGAATTGGAGGGTATACTAGGAACCAAACCCAGATGTGTTTTTAAGACAGCCCCTAATATGAAGTTGTTATTAGTGAAAGCCAGTCACAACAAACAAGTTCTTAATACATATAAAGGTACATCCAAATGTGGAAGATGCCGGCAATGTAAATATATTAATTCAAACAAGATTGTAAAATTGGATGATATATGTCATACTACCATCAAATGTAGGACAGGTAATTGTTACACCAAGCAGGTGGTTTATATTGCTGTATGTACAAAATGCAATGCACACTATATAGGGAAGACGGAAAGGCAGCTGAAAAAACGCATTTATGAACACATATATAAGATAGGCAAATGTGACACCAAAAATGCGTTATATAGGCACATAGCAGAGAAGGGTGAAGAGCACAACTTTGTTTTTTCTATTATTGATCAAGTAATTGATACACCCTTCGGAGGTAATTGGAAAATGAAATTGGCCCAATTGGAGAGTAAATGGCAAATCTTAACTGATTCTACGAGACCGCCTGGCTTAAATGAGTTTATAAGTATTAAACCTTTTTTAGCTTTAGCCTCATAATTGTTTTTTATATACTCCCCTGTCAGCCCACGTATATATACCTTGTTTACATCATTTAATTAATAGATATGTGGCCTTACATTATATTCATGACCATACTCATATCCACCTATTATTTAGATATATAAGAATTGAGTGGTTAGGGTGAGTGAGTTACACACTGCACTTACAAGTATATTATTGTGTATATGTATATATTTTAAATGTACAAATGGTTGTTATTCTGAATTATCGATTTTTATATTTATATATTTATATAGTTAGTATTTTTATTTATGTTTATTTAATGTTTACGTATTTTATAGGTGAAATAGTTCATAGGCTGTTATATAGATGTAAGTATAAGAAGTCTTGTCTCTTTAATTTTTTTGGCGGACTTTTTTCATCAGTTATACTATTGAGCAATTAACTGATGTGTATAAATATGTAAGGATTTTAGTAGTTCTTTGTTCTGAGAAAGACTGGTGCTCAGTCGAAAGCGCTAAACCTGGATGTGTTATTGTTCTACAATAAATTGTGGTTTCATCTTTGTATATCCTTGTTGGACGAGCAGTTATTTATCCTGTCTCAGCTTATCTCTACTGTTCCAGTGTTACTTCTGGAGATGCCATCAGAACAACCCAATTTCTCTCTATAATATTTTTAATAAACTTAGTTTTAGTATTAAACGTTGTTATATATCTAACTTTAATTATATCTTTTCTAGTTTTACCCAGATTTATGGTAGATCCATCTTCTATTCTAAAAATGGTTTAAGGGTAGTGTCCCTGTCCCTCATAGTTTTATTCCTTAATTCTAAAATCAAGGATGGGCCATAGCCACACTTCAAAAAAATCAGTTTGCATTTCATTAAGTTGTTCCAAAAAGATAAAATCGTCAGTGTTAAGTCTACTGGCTCTACTAAATTGTGCCGTTACTATCCCCTTAAAAACATGGGGTGTGTGCATACTGCTCTTGTGTATATACCTACCAGCATGTACATCCTTTTTATGTATACTTGTATTAATAGCACAATCTTTCAACTCTATGAATAAATCTAAAAATACAACCTTGCTTTCTGAATATGCCATCTTAAACTTTAAAAAAATAGTTGTACCATTTAAATAATCAATATAATGACAAAGTTCATCTGATGTTCCCTTCCAAATAAGGAAGCAGTCATCCACAAAGCACTAATAAAAACAAACATTACGGTTTAAAACATTAAAATCACTACAAATATATTTTGTTTCCCGTTGGTGACGAGGTTAGCATAAGTATTAGCAACAGGTGTGCCCATCGCTACACCAGTTAATTGTAGATAGAATTGGTTATTAAACAAGAAAATATTAGTAGTTAAAACCAATTCCAATAAACAGCAAATATTTTCTACTTGTTTAGTTGGTAAAGATGCTTGCCTAGTAAAAAATTCTCTAATTTATTCAATCCCATAGCTGTTAGGGATGACTGTAAATAAAGATGAAATATCTAAAGTCACAAATAAATAATCACCTTGACGTAATTCAGTAACATGTAAATTATGGTACCATGTTCTTAATTTAATAACAAAATCTGTGGTATCTTTCAAAAAATTATTGCAGTTTGTTAAATAATGGTGCAGTTGTTTTTGTAAGTATGTAGAAATAGGCTCAGTTATCCAACCATTGCCAGAAACAATAGGCCTCATGGGGGGGTTGCTCCATGGATTTATGTATCTTTGGAAAACCATAAAGTTGTGGAATAACTAGGCAAGGGACTGTAAAAAATGAAAAAGATCAAGGCCAATGTCCACATTGATCTGTAATTCATAAATCAATATATTAACATTACTTATATATTTTACAACATCCATTGCTGTAATACATTTAAAAGCATTCCTATATACTAATAAAAATAGCATAGACTCCACATATTTATTACGGTTCATAATCACCACTGAGCCCTCCTTATCTGCCTGTTTAATTACAATATTGTGGTCTACTTCTAGCATTCTTAAAGCTAAAAATTCATCATAACTTAAGTTATAAGTTATTTTTACTATGGTTAGAATATAATTTTCTAAAATCAACTTCACATAAGTCACATGTTTTGAAAGATACCACAGATTTTATTATTAAATTAAGAACATGGTACCATAATTTACATGTTACTGAATTATGTCAAGGTGATTATTTATTTGTGACTTTAGATGTTTCATCTTTGTTTACAGTCATCCCTAACAGCTATGGGACTGAATCAATTAGAGAATTGTTGACTAGGCAAGCGTCCTTACCAGCTAAACAAGTAGAAAATATTTCCTGTTTATTGGAATTTTCTTGTTTAATAACCAGTTCTATTTACCATTAACTGGTGTAGCGATGGGCACACCTGTTGTTAATACTTATGCTAACCTCTTCACCAATGGGAAACAAAATATATTTGTAGTGATTTTAATGTTTTAAACCATAATGTTTGTTTTTATCAGCGCTTTGTGGATGACTGCTTCCTTATTTGGAAGGGAACATTAGATGAACTTTGTCATTATATTGATTATTTAAATGGTACAACCAGTTTTTTAAAGTTTAAGATGGACTATTCAGAAAGCAAGGTTGTATTTTTAGATTTATTCATAGAGTTGAAAGATGGTGCTATTAATACAAGTATACATAAAACGGATGTACATGCTGGTAGGTATATACACAAGAGCAGTATGCATGCACCCCATGTTTTTAAGGGGATAGTGACTGCACAATTTAGTAGAGCCAGTAGACTTAACACTGACAATTCTATCTTTTTGGAGCAACTTAATTAAATGCAAACTGATTTTTTGAAGTGTGGCTATGACCCATCCTTGATTTTAGAATTAAGAAATAAAACTATGAGGGATAGGGACACTACCCTTAAACCAATTTTTAGAATAGAAGATGGATCTACCATAAATCTGGGTAAAACTAGAAAAGATATAGTTAAAGTTAGATATATAACAACGTTTAATACTAAAACTAAGTTTATTAAAAATATTATAGAGAGAAATTGGGTTGTACTGATGGCGTCTCCAGAAGTAAGTAATATACTGGGTGCCCGCCCCTATTTCTCATATAGGAATATGAGAACTTTGAAAAATAAGCTATGTTATAAGGATTTTACTGGTAGACAAATTCCTCAAGTTAGTACAAGGCTTGGTACATTTAGCTGCTTGAATTGTACATGTTGCACTGATATCTATGGTAAAGGAAGTGAGAGATTTATTCATTCCTCTGCAAAAAATGAATATACTTTTAAGCTTACAGCTAATTGTATTAGTTCTAATGTGGTTTACCTAGCTACCTGTACCCGATGTTCTTGTTTTTATGTAGGTAAGACCACTAGAAAGCTTAAAGAGTGCATTATTGAACATAAATCTGATATTAGGAGAAATAATGAAAATAATGCATTATATAAGCACATTAGTACCAATGGAGATACCCATAGATTTAAATTCAGGGTGATAGACATGGTGTATGCATCTATGAGAGGTGGTGATATTAACAACTTCCTACAAATTAAGGAATATGAATGGATTTTTCAGTTTGCCGCTGACCATTCACCTGGTTATAACACAGCTGTAACTCTAAAACCAATTTTAGTGAGGTTACAATATACTTAATTTTAAAGTGTGGATTTTATGTACTGTTTTTTTAATTATTTATTCCAATTTTGTCATTTAATTGCTTCCACCGCATGGTTGGCTGGCTGCGATCATGTGATGGTTTTGGCTCCTATTTAAATTTAACTGCTTTGATTTTTGAAATATTTGTAGTATTGAAGAAGGGTATATCCTGAAAGCTTTGCTGTTATTATTAAAGAATTTTCTCAATGTCAGTGTTTTCTTCTTCTTATAAGATAAGAAACTTGCTTTCAGGAATCCTAACATTCTGAGAAAAGCCCAGAACATCACATTATATGATACATAGTCTATAAAATTATGTGGGTTTGTGAAAATCACAGCTGTCAGCCAAGACTGCTCCCTGTGCACTGAAGTTTACATTCATACACATACATACCATAATTAGAGATGAGACCCTGTATCTTTTTCAAAAATGTAAGTATTAATTATATTGTAAATACCCATAAAAATCAGTAAGTATTTAAAGATCAGCAGTGAAGAGGCTTTGTATATAAATGATGAGAGGTATTCACAAACATAGTTTATAGTACAGAAGACTGGTGCACAAAAAAGATCACATAATGCATCCTCCTACAGTTCACAGAACCCTTTGAACTACACTCCATGTTGTTTAATGTTCTGCTGTAAATTAATGCTATTTGGTACTGAGTTCATATGCAAATGATGGCAGTCACCACAGGCCATGATTCACAAATTCTAAAACCATGGACTTAAGGCTGTCATGCCAGGCTAGATTTACGGAGATACAAGTGCTGATCAACCACATCAATAAGACAAATTCAAAGCCTGCTGATTGTGAGAAGCTGACATTTTATCCAGAAAAAACATACCTGAGCAATAATGTCAGCCTAGTAACATATCCACCCATTAGAAATCTAAGAAAGGCACACTTGTAGTAATGTCAACATTCCGACTCCCCTACCTTGCCCATACACCTAACATGACATCTACCTAAACTTAATACATGGGACTTTTACATCATTAACACCACTGACAACTGTATCTTGAGCTCAGACAGGTCTTAAAGAATAACTATGTCAAAATGTAAGCAACTCTGCATGTATGAGTAATAAACTGATAATGTTCATGAACAGCTGACATATGTGCCTGGAAAGCAGGTAAGGAGTAGAGTGGCAGATATACTTCACTGACATCATCACTCACCATGCAAATATGACCGCAAGTGCCAATATATTATTATACATAGTCATATGTGCAGTATGGAGTGAATTGGACATATAACACTGCAGTATATCTCAATTTTGCAACCATACAAAGTACAAATAGCTCTATACTAAAAATGGACACAAAATGACCTCAGTGCTGTTGTTGTGCAAACCTCAAAAAAAAAAAAAAAAAAAAAAAAAAACAAGAACTGCAGAAGTTCTTCATTAAAAGAATACAGGGTGTAAATAACATGTCCTTTGATGATCACCTCAAAGCCCCACCCCTATATTCTGTTTCCAACAGGCTGTTGAGGGGAGATCTATGCCTGGCATGCAAGGCATTGTCAGATCCCACGCTAATGGACCTCCTGCATATATGCAAAATAAACACCAACAGACTTACTCATTCTAAAGACAGAGACCTTGCTTGTGATTTAAATATAACCTTCTGGGAAAGCAGATATATAACCTAAACACTATCCCTTTTCAGGAACAGGCTCCCTATCCATGTGATGCAGCGTTCAACCCTAGTCCAATTCAAGTGCAACTTGGACAACTGGAAAGGGAATAGGAAATTCATCCCTGGTTTGGCACCTTTGTCTCTAATAGACACAGGGAGCCTGTTAATAGCTCATCTCCCAGGCCCCTGTTTGTAAATATTTCATCTCCCAAGCCCCTGTTTACACATGCCAAAGATACCAGAACGTGTCAGAGATTTGGGATCCATGGCTAGGATTAAAAAGGCCCCGGTGGTCATTAGACTAGAACACACCTATGAACCTATAAAACAAATGTTGACTCTCTCGATTGTCATTCTTGAGTGCTAGATCATTCTTGAGTGCTAGACTGTTAACGGGGGAATGTTTCATAACACCTTACCCATATAATCGGTCACTGCATAGAATATTACAAGGAAGCAGACACAAAGTTAATGCAGGACATGTAATCAATTACACATACATAGCACACACGCACACATGCACACACGCACACACACGCACACACACACGCACACACGCACACACGCACACATGCACACACACACACGCACACCTGCACAAAAACTTGATAGACATGGTGTGCACATACACGCTCTGCATAGAAAGTAGACAATCCAGAATCACAACCAGGAACAAAGAGGTGTGGGAAGACAGTGCTGGTATCTTCATATATACCTTTACGTCTGTTTAGCATATTGATATTTTGCAGATGAGGGACCTTTCTACTGCCATTGTGAATGTGAATTGCACCTTTATTGAAGGCCATTCATGTAATGGGTGTCTCATTTTTACGCAGCATATAATCGGGGCAAATTTCTTGCATGGATCACAGTAATGTCTGTAGAATATTTATATAGTATGAACAAAAATACTTTTTGACTCTGAATACAATGTTTAGGAATACCCCAGCTCTATAATTCAAGCAAGTAAGAAGCATGTCTGTTGGAAGAACTAACAACAATATTTGCATGAATAGTAAAATATCATAGTCGCCAGAGCAGAACTGAATATAAACTCACTTCCCTTAAGAAGCTCATCATTTGTAGCCTGGAAAAATAATAGATCTCGCCCTAGTTTTCTGAGTCTCAGAGAAAACAAATCTGGAATTTTTAATCAAGGGTAGTAAGAATAAGAAGAAAAGCACTGCAAACATATAAACAAATAACACTTGACCTTCTCAAGACTTTTAATAACTGAGGCCATAATGAAACTCTATTGCCTAAATAGCACCTGTATAAGTGGTAAAGAAGGATAAAGCCCTGATACAGCCCAGGTAACCGGACTTTCAATAGTGCTTCAGATACTTGATGACACAGGCAGGGAGGGTGAGAGTGCCCCTCCTATGGAGGAAGTGGAGATGCACATGCTCTGGGCATACTTGTATAGACTCATTTTCATGAGAGAGACCATGTGGTGATTCCTGAGGTTGAATGGGGTGTTCTACCAAAGGCAGTCCCTTCTAGAAATGAGGTGTGGTTCAGCACTGATGCTGATTGCTTCTCCTTCCCTCTCGGTGTTACTAAATGCATCTGCACTGACTAGGGAATTAGGAAAAAACAATCCCCAGCAGCAGTGTGATGGCAGCCCAGGTTGCTTAATCTCTGCATTGGCACCAGCTATGCATTGGGATTATTAGTCTGTGGAAAGGCTAAGTTGGGTCTGTTAGACCTGGTGAACAAGGAGATGACCTGACAGCAGCTAACTGTCGGCTGTTGGTACAAAAATGAAGTGGAAAAAAATGTCACCTTAAGCAGCTTTTAAAAATGTAAAAACTGGAATATGGATACTGAAGTGTCTACGGTGAAATAAAATGTATCCAATTAATCTAATTGTTTTAATATTGCTAGCTGCAGTATGATTACTGGGTTTTAGTTTGCTATCATGCGTAGTGCTAGATATGTACAGATGTCCATCAAAACTAGATTTTGAAAGCAAAAAAAGTGTAAAGAGTTATAGGAGTTCCTGTGCCTGGAAACATTAATTTACATAAATTGCATTTTATTAGTCTCATGATATAAATGAATAACATCCCAATTAGCTTACATTGGGTTGCTTGACTGTTGCAAGTTTACGGTACAGCCAAGTTTTATATTATCAGCATGTCTGGTATTGCAAGGTCCAGAAATAATTGGTAAAGCCAGTAGATATGAATTAAACAAAAGCAGTTCTAGCAAAAAAGAAGAGGGATACTGCAGAAAACATTTAGAAAGGGTTGTTCAGCATATCATTGAATCTCAGTCTAACTGACCATTGAGATAGCTATGCTGCAATAATAATAATAATGATATTTAAGCAAAGGCTACATTTTTAAAACCACCTATCTCACATTACAATGGACTTTGGTAACACTTCTGGTACAGGGACTATTTCTGCAACACTTCCCATGCCTAAAACACATGAACGGTAAAACTTTCTCAAACAGCTCAACATTTTATTACAAAAAATAAAAAATATGTGGTAAGTGCTTTCATTCAATACATAGGACTTCATCAGACCAAGTAACCAATAATTAAAACACCAATTAAATATTTTTTCTATAAAATCACATGACTTGGAGTCGTTAATGAATTAACCCTTTCCTTTTCAACACTACCTTATAGTTCTCCCTCTCATTCATTCCAAGGGAACTACAGGCATTTAATATAGTTCTCCCTCATTCATTCCAGGGGAACTACAGGCATTTAATCTTAACTGTCAGCAATATTCTTTCCAATCCAAATCATCTTCGTCTTCAACTCTAAAATCAAAATTCTTTACTTATTCAATCACAGCAAATTTAAAACACATTCTGTTTCTTTCATTAAGATTTCAAGTTTAACATGTTTTGCCAGAGCATTGCTTAAATCAAGGGTTTCCACTGCTCTTAAATGTTCATAAATCCATCTACAGAATTCTCTCATAGCTCTCCCCACATAAAATGCAGAACATAGTTCACAGAGAGCAATATAAACAACATACTTTGACCTGCAATTGAATTAACCCAGCAACTTTATATAATAATTTCTCGCAACTACTTTAATATTATTGGCTTCTTAATCTTTTCCCTCTGGGCCTCCATTGAAAAAGGGCTCATTTCAGCCCAATGGAGTCTCCCAGTTAACAAACTGCAAATAAATAATAAATAAATATATTTACAAAAGTTGCAATTCATACATCTAAACATTTCTATATTTTTTCTTCATTTCCCTTTACATTGTCAACATTTCTATAAAAATGTTCTTTTAAATTTTTGACTCTTTTAGACACAAAAAAACAGAATTTTCACCTCTGTGCTTCACATCTGGGAAATTCATCAGGAACCTCCAGTTATTTTTTTACTAATCTCTAAACAGTAACTTCATCCACTGAATTTTCTAAGACACAAGCTTTTAAATAATCATTTGATTTTGATTTCACTTCTTCCCTTATACAAGGAGTCTTACACAAGGATGCACTCTCATTTTTAACATCATTCATTATGCTATTCACCAAACCTATCAGATAACCCCTTTTGCAAAACCTCATTTTTAATGTCTCACATTCTAAACCAAAATATGAATCTTCTGTTAGGTTGCTTAACCTTAGGAATTGCCCTTTAACTATATTTGTTTCCAACTCACCTTGTTCATACCCATTAGTCTGTACTTTTTTTATAAATCTTCACTCTTAACCAACTATCAAATTTCTAAACATTTACGTCCAAAAAAAATAATGCTCTCTTTGGCTGCTTTGTAGGTGAACTTTAGTCTGTGACATTGTTCAAATATAGCATAAAATCTGACAGCAATTTTTCAGTGCCCTTCCATACAATAAATGAATCATCTATGTAATGCTTATATAATGCAATACATTTTAAAAATGTGTGTGTGTTTTATGATTTGTTTTTGTTACAGTTTTTGAAGAGTTTGTTGGTGACTTTTGGATTTTAAATACTTCTCATGCCTGTTATTGTCTGCTAATGGACTTTATAAACAAAATGTCCTTTAGCCTTTTACACAACATGTCCTTGGGTTATTGTATGCCTGATCTAATTTATGTGTTCCATATATAATACTGAATTAGCTCATTTGTTTTATTTTCAAAACATTTTAAAAGTTTTTTAAACTGTGTTATATAACTGGATGCTCTAGAATAATGGTTACAATGTTATATAAAATGTTCTTTTTTCTTCCACCTATACTCATTGTAAAAGCTGCTCTTTTCAAATGCAAGGCAGATGGAAAAAGTCTCAGGATTGCTTAGCCCATTGCCACCCAAACAAAAAATATCTGAAGATGATAATTATCCCACTCATCCCCCACTCTCTGGGGAAAAAAAACACCAAGAGATTTCTTTGCATTTATATGTCTTGCCTGATGATTTTAGATTATTTCTGGGATGGGAATTTCTGCATCACTGCATACTTTCAGCAATATAGGATTTTTTTTTCACTGCACACCTTCAACAGCATCAGCCCCATAAAAGAGGGCAGGGTATATTCTAAAACTAAGATACTAAGAACAGAAAATGATTGGTTTTAATAATCAGCTAAGTTTCTGGTATCATTCAGTGGAATCCAATATCTATCAGCATGGAAGGACATGGCTAACTGACCACTTTACTTTGCCAAAGATGGTCTGCTCCAGCCCCAGGCTTCTGGATATTAAATAAAACATTATCCATCCCCTTAGAGCTTTTTTTAGGCAAAGTCAAAAATGACAAAATGACCAGCATAGCAAAAAAAAAAAAAAAAAGAAAGAAAAAATTCAAATCAACTTTCAGGTGTTACTGCTCAATGTTAAGAGCCTAAACAAGAATCTCCGCACTCTATGAGCTCTCCTCACTCTGTTGGAAAAAGTAGACATCTGTGCAGTTACTGAGACTTAGTTTACAGAAAGTACTCTGGCAGTAGAAGGCTACAGTGCCTTCCACACATGTAGAACAACAGCAGTACAGTCATGGGCTAAAAGTGGAGGAATCTCAATGTACATTAGCAGCAAATACAACTCTAGGTTCGTTAAACCGGTTGATGCCCTGGAGTTCATCCACATCCAAGTGTCCATAGACAAGTTTCAATATCATATCCTGGCCAGCTACAGGTCATCCTCTATGACCCACTAAGCTCATAACTCTTACCTAGACCTACTAGAAGTGCTCACTATCCAACCAACTACCCTATTCATGGGAGACTTTAACTACCCTTCTATACACAGAGAAATGTATGCTGCCTCTAACTCACAAGCACAATGTTTCCTGGACTTTATCAACACAAACACCCTGGACCAGCTAGTGCACTCTCCAACCAAAGGATCAAACATATTGGACTTAGTAATCACCAACATAGGATAATGTTGTACCCCCCGGTCACGTCTCCATTGGTGAAGTCAGACCGTAAAGCTATGTCTCTTAAAATAAAATCAATCTGGAAAACCCAACTAAACATGTAACAGTATATTTACTTAGGAACTATACTAAAGCAAATTACTTCCTATTGATTGACAGTTTATCAAAATTCACTGCTCCCCCATACCCTGAGAACACAGCTACCTGTGCACAATTGTTTACAAAAACCCTGTACAAACATTCAAATGAGTGCATTGAGGCTGACATACCTACCAGAACTAAGCCTAGATCTAACACCAAAATCAAACCACAATGGTGGAATCCTTACTTTAAAAGACTGTATAACAAAAGAAAGAAGTCATGACCAAAACCAGAAAGAGCAAATCTCACAGAGATGAGAGCTCTCTGATTAAACTAAGCAAGAAACTAAGAGGCCTAATAAGGTACAAGAAGGCTAGTTATGAGGTCAAGATAACTCTCTAGGCTAGGGACAATCACAAGACCTTCTTGAGCTATGCCAGAAACCTTAAAGGTAAAACTCAGCACTGTGTAAAACTGATGGTAAATGGCACAACCTTCACTTACCAGGGTAACATAACAAATCTACTGGCAGATAAATTTAGTTCTAACTCCACCCCCCCACACACACTACCCCCTGTAAAATCCTTTCTAGCATATCCCCTGAGCTATCATCAGGCAGCAGGTCCTGCAGGTGTTCAGTGAGGCCAAAATACTGCTTCATTGGGCCCTAACAATATCCCCATCTGCAAAAATACTGTAGAAGCATAAAACATGCCCTAGCAGGACCACTTCAGGTAGGCTTCAACAACAGCCTCAAAACAGGATACATGTCATGTGACTGGAGGGCCATGATGGTCATCCCTCATTGTAAGGGTGAACCATCAATTGACCCTGGAAAATTCAGACTCATCAGTCTGACAATTCTAATATGCAAAGCCATGGAGCAAATTATCATGGAAATGATCAACAAGGACATTGACAACCTACAGACACTTGGCCCGTCTCAGTTTAGTTTTGTGAAGAGAAGGTCTAGCTTACTTAACCTGGCAGAGTTCTTCATGAAAGTTACTATGGCTATGGACGAAGGGAAAATGATACATACCACCTACCTTTAAGGTGCTCGATACAATACCACACTCAGGTATTGTTGACAAACTCTCAGAACTAGGCATAAATCCCTGCATAACTTACTGGCTTGCCTGCTGGCTCACATATAGGACCCAAAATGTCAGGATCAGTGAGACCGCATCCAACAAGAGACCAATCACCAGTGAAGTTCACCAGGTCTCTCTGTTGGGTCCATTCCTGTTTAGCATGGCATCTACTTCTAGGAAGTCAAGGCTAGTGTCAAAAGCCTCTGGCTCACCAAGATTGCAGATGACCATAAATTGGGAGCTATCTTAGATTTAACCTACCACATCAACATCCTACAAGAGGGTCTAACATAAACAAATGAGTGGTTCTAAATCCAAAGATTAAAACTGAATGCAATGAAATGCATTATAGTGCCCTTTGGGAAAGCATCCGCCCAAGTTAATTATTTTATCGATAAAACACCTCTAAGAGTTGACCCATAGTTAGGGATCTGAGAACATCTGTAGACAGGAATCTGTCATTCAACCAACATGTAGCCAAGATAGTAAGAAAATCATTCTATGTTGCCCAACTCATAAGCAAGGGTATGGCACCCATGTCCAAGGAAGTAATAGTATCACTCTATAGCCCTTATCAGACCCATCACTGAGTACAATGCCCCATTTGATATGTACTTAACCAGGCACTTGCAACATTTGGAATGTCCTCAAAGGTTACTCACCAGGAGAATGCAGGGTATGAATACCTTGTTGTACAGAATCACCTTAAGGAACTATATTTGTACTCAGTCTCCTAAAGGTTACTGATAGGTTATCGGTGCCTAGCATTTAAGACATTCCCACATTCAGCTCTGATGGATCTGTTGCACATCTGAAATACCAACAGTACTAGAAACACTAGATACAAGGGCCTGGACATTGTCTGCAACATAAATAAAACCTGCTGGAGGGACCAATATGTGTCAAAGGATCCCTACACTATGAAATATGCTCCCCCATCTACATGAATCAGAGTTTATCTCTGACCCTATTCAAATAAAAGCTTGATTGTTGGATGGGAAATTGCAAATTCACTCCAGGTCTCTGATGGAAAGAGTTCAACAGTAAGTAAATTAATCTACAACTAACATACCCCCACATAGCCCTTAGCTATCTTTTTACTAACATACCACATCATATAGGTGCTCAAGGAACTCTGGGACAAAACTGGGTTGGGTTGCATGGTTAGGATTGTAAAAACTGTGATGGCCTTAAGCCTAGTATGAACCTATGAACCGGTAAAGAGCCCCATACAAGCTGGCACGCACAGGCACAGGTAGATATATATATATATATATATATATATATATATATATATATATATATATATATATATATATATGGGTCTACTTCATAAGATCAGCAGACCATTTGACCGACATTCATTTGGTTGACAGCTCATTTGGTCGACAACCAGTATTCAAGGCAAAAATGTGCGATTTTCCCCCCTCCCCAATGTTGTGCGATCCTGGAGTTGATATATATAGTTAGGGGGGTGGGGGCACAGCCCCCCCATATTGGGGGGTGTGGGGGTGAAGCCCCCCACCTATTTTAGTTTAAAATGTGTAGTTGTTGTATTTTCATGTTTTAAATGGAAATAGGTGGGGGGCTTTGCCCCCACACCCCCCCAATGTGGGAGGCTGTGCCCCCACCCCCCCTAACTATATATATCAACTCCAGCATCGCACAACATTAGGGAGGGGGGCAAATCCCTGTTAAGTGCCCTGAATACTGGTTATTGACCAAATGAGCTGTCGACCAAATGAATGTCGATCAAATGGTCTGTCGATCTTATGAAGTAGACCCATATATATATATATATATATATATATATATATATATATACATACGTGTGTGTGTGTGTGTGTGTGTGTGTGTGTGTGTGTGTGTGTGTGTGTGTGTGTGTGTGTGTGTGTGTGTGTGTGTGTGTATATATATATATATATATATATATATATATATATGTATATTCTATATATATATATATATATATATATATATATATATGTGTGTGTGTGTGTGTGTGTGTCTGTATGTATATTATTTGTGTTGTTTATTTTCTTTAAAAAAAAAAGATTTTGCTTCTTTAAGTGATAAGGTGGTGGTTTATCACTACTGTCCATAATGTCTCACTAGTTTTAAATTTCCAGACCTTTTGATAGAAACTGGAATTCATCACATAACCTCTGACCCATTTCTTGCATTGTGTAATGGCAAGGGAACTAAGGATATACAGATAATGAAGGTAACAATGAGGGAAGTGAAAAGGGACACTATGAAAACAAAAGTTATCGAGTTTCTTGTTTAGCTATAGAACCTTAGCTAATGGCAGATTTCCCTAAAACTGAAATAAATTAATCACAAATACTATAATCCACATTTAATTCTATTCTGTCAGATAAAAAAGAAAATTCTAAGTTTGCTATAAAATATCAAGAAGAAAGCTGCTACATCTGGAGATAAAAGTCTATGTCAAAACTACACTTATAGTTTGAAATGGATCACATAGATAACTGATAGACGTTCTTCATATTGATCATTGCTGCAGTATCATTAGGTACATGGGCTATATCCTGCCAAGGTTACAATGGCTGGTCAGCTTCCAAATTTTCAGGGCATCTTCTATGTGCCCAAACTGTAAAGCAGCTCAAGCTGAGCTGACAAAAGATAAGTCTGGGCTAAAGCTTTTCAGGAATGACTCTCAGCTTGTGCTTTTGTTTGCTGGGTATATAAGTTCCTTTTGAGGAAAAATAAACTTTTTTTTTATTTTGTTAATGTTTTATTACTTTCCTCTCCAGGAAAGTTATTTTAAAATTAGAAGTGTGTTACTTAATGGACTGTCTTGAGATTGTAACTTTTTTAACAGAGAATTCATTTCTTTCTGTCAGTTTATAAGTGGAGTAAACAAACAGAAAACATATTTTCTGTGGAGAAATTGTATTTATTTTTCTGTTGTAGGGCTACCATAGTGTTTTAAAATGTTTACTATTGTGCTTTTTTCTGTCAAAAAGTACTTTTTGTGGATTGGTAGTTTTATCTGCATTTGCTGATTGTCTTTCCAGGAAAGATGCATCGTTTTCTGCTTCACCATGGAACAGACTACTGGTCCCACAGTCAGTCCTTCTCCTAGCCACAGAAAGAAAAACTTAAGCAAACAGCCTATGCCACCACAGCAGGCTCACAGTTTGCCTCAGCCACAGGTGAATGACTGTGCTGTGGCCATTTGTTGTACCTCATACCACTCCTCTTTTACCCTGGATCCCTCTGGTGTAACACCTACAGCCACTATGGACCAGGGCTTAGCCATGTCCTCTGCGGCTGTTGGAGTCCTCTCAGTGGGCCAGGGACAGCAACTCTTGATGTTCATGGGAGAGGGAACAGGGAAGGTTTTCCTGTTGTGTTAGAATGCTCTGACCATCCTTGGGAAACAGATGCTGCCATCAGTAACAGTTGGCCATATTTTCCTGTCAAAAAGAAATAGAACACCAAGCATGTATCTACTATTTATCAAATTCCTTTAGATAAGAGTAGTTAACTGGGACTGGCTCGGGGCTTAATTGTGGCTTTTGATTCTTCTTGTAAAGTACTTTCTGGCAAAAGTAAGATGGATTCCTCTTTTCTTGTTTGCTAAGCCCTGGTCCATAGTGGCTGTAGGTGTTACACCAGAGGGATCCAGGGTAAAAATGAATCTGAACAGGAAGCTGCAGGGATGGATTTAGGGTTTTGTCCTCAGATTTCAATTCATTATGAGAAGAGAGCTCAGTTTCTGATTATCCCTTTGGAAATATCTCTTCATATGAGACTATTGCTAGAAGGACCCAGCGTTTTCAGTGGGAGAACACAGAGGTTTCTAAGTCCCTCAGAAAATACTATGAGTTGTTACAGAAGGATGTTCCAAAACCTACACCCATTCCAGCTGTCCTGTCTGCTTTAGAGGATGTACGTCTTACTGCCTGCAATTTTCCAGATAGTTAGCCAGCTGTCCTTAATAAGGCAGGTAGGATGTATAAAGTTCCTCAGTCTTTTAAATGTTTATACATTATTCCCAAACCTGACCCAGCAGCTATAGCCATAGTTGACCCCATTGCTGCTAAGCACTTAATTCCAATCCTTCTCTGTCTAATATGGATGGGAAAATTATTGATAGGTATGGGAAAGAACTGTATTCTTCTACAACTTTGATTTTCAGAATTTTGAATTGTCAGGTTCATATTTTAAAGTTTGTTCTGACAAATTGTGAAAGTATGAGGCATGTTTTATCCACAGTTTCTTCTTGTGAAGAAAATTCTGCTTTAAATAACGTAGTTTCTCCTACTGCACAGGTCACTACTCATTATTTCCAGTATATGTATGACTCTGTTGATACTTCTTCCAGGGCTATGGCCACTGGTACAGGTTTAAGGAGGTTTGCTTGGCTACATTTTCAGAACTTCCCAGATGATGTAAAAATGAAATTTTATATTCTCTGTTGCTCAGAAATGTTGTGTTTGACCTCTCTGCTGTAGAGGTAATAAAAATAAGTGTGAGGAAAGGGGCAAGTTGATTCATGGAATCTCTTAAGATTTTTTCAATCTTCCTTTTCCAAATTGTCCACGAGATTTTTTTTCTTCTCATCCAGTTTTGGCAAAATAAATAAATAAATAATCAGCCTCAATAGAAATCAAGTAAACATACATTTAAGAAGAAATGGCAATGGAGATCCAAAAAGAAGTCTCAAACCTCCCAAAAAATAAGACACTCCAACAAGTCTAAATAACTATTCAAGAGACCTTGTAACACCTCTCCCCAGCTCCCCTTTTCTTTCAGAGCATCTGAATCACCATTTTTCTCCATGACAACCTACTTGTTTCAGACACATGGGTTCTAAAAAATCATTCATCAAGGTTACAAATGGCAGTGGAAGGAAACTCCTCCTTTCCAGGAGGATTATTCCTTGTCCTGCAGATAAGGCTCATTTCTTTCCTCCTGTTCCTCATCAGCATGAGTGATAGAACCAGATCCTCCTCCCCAGGTGGGGAAGGGTTTTTATTCAAGGGTGTTCCTAGTGCCAAGGAAAGAACATTCTGGATCTTTCTTTCTAAATCTGTCTGTGACAGTACCCAAATGCAAACTGTTGTCAGTTCCCAGCCTATTACCTCTTCTTCTGCTTTTAAGTTTCCTGGTAACATTAGACTTAAAAATGCTTACCATTAAATCCCTATTCATCCAAATGTAAGACATCTCTTAAGATTTTGTGAGTTTGGATCACGTTATCAGTTCTCTGCCTTACCTTTGGACTACCACTGCACCAAGAGCATTCACAAAGTGTCTAGCTTTGATTATAGCTAATTACAGGCTACAGGGTGTCCACATTGTTCTATATTTAGACAATGTGTTTATCTTTGCAGAGTGTTTTCCAAGGTGTTGGGAATTTTGTCTTGGATAAGAAATCTCGCACAAAATGGGAATCCAAGATAAAATTCAAAAGTCTTTCTTGACTCCCTCACACAGGATTGTGTTGCTGGGATATCAACTAGACACCTGAGCTCAAAGAGCTTTTCTTCCACAGGAAAAGAATACATCTTTAACTAGAGCTGTTTCTAAGGTTTTCCACTCAGACATTGATTACTGTGATGGAATACCTCAGGATATTAGGACTCCTGGCATCTGAAATCTCTTTGATCCCACCATCAACACCCTTTATCTTTTCAGATCCCAGTGCTGGAGTTTGTCAGAAGAGAAATCTTTTGGTGGAGACAATACATATTTTTAAACTCAGGTCTCCCCTACTCCCTCTCTGCTCTGAAGCAGTCAGCCACTACAGACACTTTAGACTTAGCTTGGGGAGCAGTTTCTGGAGGGATACAAGTTAAGGGGGTTTGGGTCACCAAGGACAGATGCAAGCACATAAATATCAAGGAGATGCTTACCCTGGTTAAGGCACTCAACTGTCTGAACCACCTTTGGTCTCTGAGACCTCTTGAAGTGGTTACAGACATTACCACAGTCATGTGGTACATGAAAAAGCAAGGGGAAACCAGGTCATACCCCCTTTGCAGACTAGCCATGTTCACTTGGGATATCAGTTTACAGCGCAATCTCATTCTACAGACATCCTACATTCTGTCAGAGTAAAATTGTGTGGCAGACAAACGAGCAGAACCAGGGGAGACCACCAGAAATGTAAACTAGATCCAAAGGTCTTCCAAGATTGATCCATCTGTGGGGAATTCTTCAGGTAGACCTCTTTACCTCCTCTCTGATCAACTGGCAACATTTTGGTCCAGAACTCCATGCAAGAAGGTGTGGAAGACAGATGCTTTTTCTTTTCTTTAGACAGGAATGCTCTGTTTGCCTTTCCATGCTTTTTACTAATATCCAGGGTACTTCTGAAGATTCAGAATAAATTCCCCAAGATCGTTGTCCTAACTCCCTTCTGGCCCAGGCAGTTGTGGTTCTCCCTTCTTACAGAAATGGCCATGGGCAATTACCACAAGCTTCCTCACAGACTGGATCTAATCAGATAAGACTAGGGTGTTTAATATACTCCAACATTAATCATCTTAAATTGACTGCCTGGATGATAGGATATTCAGGGTGTTTGATATACCCCAAACTCAATAATCTTCAATTGACTGCCTGGATGATAGGGTATTAACTCCTTTTAAGTACATGTTTACTGAGGACATGCAGTAGGTACTAATGAAGGCAAGAAAGCCTGGTACTAGAAAATCATTTATTAGCAAATGGAAAAGGTTTTCTATTTGGCTACCATATAGAAATACCTCTGCTATGCTACCCAGAGTCACCACAGACCTCTCAGTGGAAAAAGTTACCAAAATTTTATTAAAGTCATTAAGCACTTTTGTCTTAAAATAAGACTTTTTCAGAATAACAAATACATTTCTAAAACCAGTATTTATACAGAATTCAAAGTAATTCACTAAAGCAGAATTTTTACTTCCTGTTAAGTTTCCTTTTTAACAACTTAAAGTGACAAGCCACTGTTTTCTATTGTAGTCGATACAATGTACCATACATAAATTAAAAAATACAGTCTAAGAATCCTGTCTTATCAAAAACAGTCAAGAATTTTATATTAAGTTGTATAAAAATGTATAAATATATAACCTTGCATATTTTTTAGAAAAGTCCATTCTCCTGAAAACAATTATCAAAACAAGAACCCTATGACAAAACTAGAAACGCAGTGAATCATAACAACATCATCAGTTAAGTCACTCTTACAGCTTTGCTGCTCTCATTTTCAAAACAAGAACTAGGGAGATCTGGTCCTTCAGACCTGGTGGAACATTAGCATTAACTTACAACTGATAAACCAGTTCCCGATATTCCAATAATGTCTCCCATTGCTCCATATGGGGTTTGAATCTACTTTTTCTAATACCCAAATAAAAATCTACTCTGATCACATCTAATTAAATGTCTGTAAAGGACATTGGTTTCAGTCTTTTTCTTGACCTTGTACAGATGCTCATACACTGAATTTTTGAGGGCACGTTCAGCCTTCCCCACATAGTAGGAGAGGCAACCTCTGTCAGAAACTAAATGCATGACCCTCTTGGTGGAACAATTAAAATACTTGTTCCCCCTGAAAGTTTCCCCTATACTGGGAAGAAATAGTTCACCACAGTGTACCATATGTGTGCACTGGTGGCACATACCACATTTGTATGTGCCTTTTAGAACATGGTTGTTGGTGAATATTTTTTCATTGGTTCCTTTTTCAACAAGATTTTTAGTATAAAGACCTCTTTTGTAGGCATATAGGGGCAGTTTGGAAAAAACTGGTAAACCATTAGGCATTTTAGAAAACAGGTTCCAATATTTAGTGACAATTTTCTGAATATTGAATGTATCATTGCTATATTTTATGATGAAGGACCTATTATAGCAATATGAAGAGCATAGTACAGTTGCGTAAGTTGAACTTACCTGAACAGTCGATGTTTGAATGATCATTGCTGCAGTAGCCACTCCCTCCTATCTCCCTTGTTTTTGGTGTGTTTGTTTATGCAAGGGTTATAGACATTTATTTTTTTGATGTTTCTAGGGCTCAGCCACTCTCCCTCTGCTGGCAGGAAATCTCTGAAGGCGTTTGCACCGAAACTTGCCTTTTAGTCAGCTCAGCTCATGCTGCTTGACAGCTTGGGCATGTGGAAGGTACGCCGAAGCTTTGGAAGCTGGCTGACTGTTATATCATTGACAGGATATAATCCATATAGGTAAGGCTACTGCAGCAGTGATCATTCGAACATCTACTGTTATGGTAAGTTCAATTTGCACAGCTGTAATTTATTCTTGGCATATGGCTTATTAAATTTCTAAGGTTAATGACTCATCTTCTAGGAGGTATGTAGGTCAGATATAATTTAGATTCCTGAGACTATGCAAGTCTGCAAACCATAAAACTGAAAAAGCTTGTTATGTTTGTTACGAAAAATTTGTGATGTATTTATTGAGGAACCAATTCCTGTATTGCTGAAGGGGAAGACAAGAATTATTTAAAAAGTTTAGATAATATGTTTCCAACTCATGTATGGATTTCATGCATTGAATACAATACATGAAATGCGAGCCCTTCTTACTTGAAGGACTACTCTGTCTAGTAGTAAAATCCCTTATTTTGAAAGTCTGTGGATCATTAAAGTCCTTGTACTCTATGTCTTCTTTGTATACAGAAGATGAAACACAAACTTCTGATAGTCACCACTGTTTCATTACATATTAAAACTGTACGTAGAACATATATAAAGTTATAAGTTTTTAAAATATAGACTTTCAAAATCAAATGTTCCTATGCTAAAATTGTAGTTATACATACTTTTACTGTGGTGTAAATGGGTTTTCTCTGTTTAGGCTATTTTATTTGCAGTGCTAATGACGCTACTGAATAGTGCATGCAAGTTCACAGTAAAAGAATTGACATAAAACTTATTCAAAACTGTTTTATTTATTCATATTAGTGAACCTGTTTATGTAGCTGTTGCCATGAAGTGCCAATGTTTGTTTCTTTCATTCAGCTTTCTCTCAAAGGTATTATATTAATTATATCTGCATTAAACAAGTGACAATATAAAATCTCAGGATCTGCATTGCTGAGTCCCAAGATGTGGAAAATGCATGGCAGAAAATCCTGACTTACATATATTAAGTACAACATTACTATTTCTTGGAACATTCCCTTTTCTCCAATGTATTGCGATCTCAGACTTCATATATAAGTTTAGGGGGGGTTCCTCCACGTATAGGAATTTAAAGGAGAAGAACGATGTTAAATATTTGATTTTCTTCTCTATTTTTTTATATATCAGGACTTGACAGTGCGAGTCTACAGATTTCAGCAGGGAGGCACGCAAACACTTTTGTTCACAGATTCTGTCCTCTGCCTTAAAAATATACATAAACATTGAATGTGAACTGCTTCAAAGTTCTCTTTCCTCAACTAGAAGATCACACCCATACATTCAACAACATGGTACTCTAATCTGCATGTGTTTTTCACTCAAAATTTAGGAATATAATGAGGCCAAGAAGGTAGTGTACAGCAATGTAAAGTAGTCGGAGATAAGCACAAAATGTCAGTCTCACTCATCACATGGTCATGGCATATTCTGCTTACAAACAGAAGAACTGAAGATGCACCTCTGTAAGCTGTGTACCATAGCTCACTGTAAAGATCAGAAAAGGTCATATACAGCATAAATGACATTAAGAACATGCTTCAGGTGGATTGGACACTCTATATTGGCCCTAGGTGTGATTGTGTGTGTGTGTGTGTGTGTGTGTGTGTGTGTGTGTGTGTGTGTGTGTGTGTGTGTGTGTGCGTGTGTGCGTGTGTGTGTGTGTGTGTGTGTGTGTGTGTGTGTGTGTGCACCTTCTGTGGAAGGTTTGCGCCGGGCTGGCAACTCGACACTGTAAAACTCCACTGCCAATCATGAGCGGACAGGTGATCCGCTGTGGCGACCCCTAACCGGGAAAAGCAGAAAGAAGAAGAAGAAGAAGTTAATTACATTCATTATGATACGACCCCTCCCCCAACACACACAATTTCAATATTATTAGATTTCCTATCTCTGCATGTATTCAATGTATATGATCTTTTTTTACTGTAGTCTTGTTTGGTAAGTGTGTGACTGGATAATAAGACTGGTGCAAAGTAGATTGCTCTGTCATGTCCTTGAACAAGGCTACCATCCATGAGCTTCACTCTTCCCTTTCAGATGGTGTGGTGACCATCTACTACTATTAAGTATCCATACAAATGGTGATATTTCTTTGTAGTTCTATCTGCAAAACCCCTTCCCTTAATACATTTTCAGGCCAGATATACAGGTGCACAGAATAAAATGTCTCACCCTACTGTTCAGCTCCTTTACCATTTCAAAAGTCACTGCTCCAGCCCTATTTCTATAATACCCACTGTCTCTGTGTGCATTTATGTTTGCTTGTGACACATATGAAGACTAATTCATAGATGCAAGTAGATGTACATGCCATGAATGTGTGTGTGTGTGTGTGTGTGTGTGTGTGTGTGTGTGTGTGTGTGTGTGTGTGTGTGTGTGTGTGGGTGTGTGTCTTGAGCAGCAGTACATCTTTCTACTCCTTTCAGTTGGCTTTACCAGGAGTCTGTAAATCTTATCACCCCTGTATATTGTCTCTCTTTTACAACATTTAAAACACTTAGCTGTTGATTATTTGTAAGTTCTACATCTTTTTATGCCTTTAACATTACTCCTTATGGATAGCTACATTCAAACATACATGCATACAAGTATGCTTGCATGTGGTATACATAATATCAGTTGCTGTTTAGCTAACTTTACAGATCATAACATAATATGTTTCCTGTTTTCCTTTCATAATATGTCAGCATGATTTTGAAAAGTTAC
This sequence comes from Protopterus annectens, assembly GCF_019279795.1. Lineage (NCBI taxonomy): Eukaryota > Metazoa > Chordata > Ceratodontiformes > Protopteridae > Protopterus > Protopterus annectens. The sequence continues at coordinate 372,414,035 of NC_056728.1, read as the reverse complement.
ATGACCAAATCTTTTGAGAGACCCTGTTAAAAAATATTTATCCACCATGTTATTTTGCTAATATGTAAGCACTATCAATGTACTGTTTTAGAGAGAAGGCAAAAACATCTTAAGTTTTAAAACTAATAGTCATCAGATCTCTACTTAATAGAATCCATCAAAACCTCCATGATGCATGGCCCTCAGCAAGTCATTTCAGTTTCTTTTGCTCCATCCTTTTAAGTGAGAAAGATATCATTCAGTGTGTCTTTCCAGGAACCTTTTCTTTCCCAGAAAATAATGTTACTGTAGAGTCAGGTAAGTCACTGTCCATCACTCAGCTTTTTTTGTAAATTCTGGTCCTGCAAATTATTTATTTTTATTATTATTATTATTAATTTGCCTTTCTTGACAGGAAAAGTCCAACAGGGTATAAACCCCCTTTTCAATAGAGGCCCAGGGAGAAAACCACACACAAAAAGAAACATGATATTATATATAAAACAGTTATATGAAACATTATGTTAACATAACTAGGGGAAAATTACAAGCATTATAAGCATGACAGAAATACACAGTGAATATTTTGCAAAAAAGTCCTTTGCAGAGAAACAGTTTACAGGATAAAATGAAGAAATACCAAAATATGATAGTTATAGAAACATGCGCATGCACACACACACACACACACACACACACACACACACACACACACACACACACACACGCACACACGCACTAACTATATTTCTATGAGGAGAAACAATATTAGGCGGTTTAGGTATTTGCAATATGAAGCAGTGTGTTTGCATGTGTGTGAGATGTGCACTCAGTAGGGGACTGCTTTAAGACGAAGTTCCACAGTGAGGTAGGTACTATTTAAGAGAGAAAATTGTTATAGTAGGAAGGGAGAGGAAAAGTACTAACCTGGTGGGGGAAGGTATGGACATATCCATGACTCTTGGAGATGCTGTTTGAGTTGCATCATAAAAAGATTGGAGTCACTCAGAAGTATAACATTAGGGGGCAGGTTATTCCAAAGTTTAGCAACATAGTTGGTGTACAGTAGCTGTGGGATTTTGTTGCACAGATGATACCTTGGCCCTTTGTTCTGAGCTCTCTGTGTGAAGTACCATTGCAATAGGGGTGCAAAGGATGAACATTTGGGGGAAGTAAAAGGATTTTGAGGGCAGTTTTTACCTGTGCAAAGTGTAGGTAGTTATTTAGTTCAAGTCATTGTAGTTGTTTAGGGCAGTACAATGACGACAGGAATCTGGGAGGTCATTTGTGAATTTATTTTATTATAACATTGATTTAATTTGGCAAAGACTAGAGCTACATAGAGAAGGGAAAGAAGTAGTTAGGTAGAAGCAAGTCTGATGCCCATTTGGAAATGTTTGAATGTATACAGTGGTCCTTGTTTCCTGTTTGTTTTGCTGACAGCATATGCTATATGTTGTTCAAATCTGAGATTATTTTAGATTATAACTCATGGTAATTTGGTGCTAGTAACGAAATATGTTTCGGTATTGTTAGCTACGGTGAGGATAAAGCTATGTTTGGGGTAAATGCCATTAGTTTCGTTTTTTTTTTTTTTTTTAGGGTTTGGAAAGAGATGCACGTTTTGTAGGTGTGTTTCTATACCAATGAATGTACTGTGTGTTATTTGATGAAGTCTGAGCATGGAGTGACAGAGCTGATAAAGTAACAATCATATTTATACTGCATAAAGATTGACAGCTGTCTACTGAAGCAAACTTAATTTTTAGCATCTTTATTCAATCACACCTGAAACAACATAGTACATTTAACATAATAGAAAAGAAAACAAACCAAAGTGATGTGTGTCTTTTCATGCAATACACATATGTGTTTTCTTTTAACAATTATTCACTCCAACATTCAGTAAATTACTCATTTCCTGTCATCCCTTAAACCTCACTCTGCCACATGAAAGGTTCTGTGTGTATTCTTCCCACAAATTCATTTATTTCTAGTTAATTTACTCCTTTTTTGTCTAAAGATCTTACCTCCAGTTCTGTATTCAGTACCCAGTTAGAGATGGCTTAGATTTTAATTTCTGTTGTCATAGGTTCATGGCTAAGTACTAGGCTAGCTACTCTTGCAGGTCATTTCAAGCAAAGCCAGTTTCCTTTTTGGTGCGCAAGTTAATCCATATCATTTGGTTATAGACTGGCCCTACCCATCCCATGGAGAATAATGCACATTACCCATAATGAGATTAACTGCGACTATATCATAAATAATTTGAGATTACCCATGCATGTAATGAAGCATTTAAGGGCTGTCTTTGTCCAATAGTATTAAAGGGGATAGAACTGGGGTAAATGTTCTCTTTCCCATCCAAGTTGCACTTAAATATGAACAGGGATGAGCTTTGTCGTATGTAGACGGGGAGTCTGTTCCAGATATACCTGTTTCTCCAAACCACTCTATTGATGTTGCAGAAGAGGTTTAGATCCCAGAACAATTATTTCTGATGCATTTGTCTTACTGATGTGCAGGAAGTCCATTAGTAATGTGTTGGAGGATGTCTTGTATCCTAGAAGCAGGTCACCTGTTAGCAGTTTGGAGGATACCAAGAATAGTGACTGGGCTTTGAGTCAGTCCATGCAGGACATATTGCCTAGGCCTTGTATCCTTTGAGTAAGGTATATCTATGGGGGGGGTCAAATTACCACATGTATCTGGACAGAGAAATACTAAAGGGGGCATTATACTCAATGACTGGCCTAATTAGGGTTGAGTAAAGGGAGGCAAAGACATTCCTAGATCTAGACACAACCTTATTGTTTATAATCTGTGCAATAGAGAAGGACATTCTTACAACAATGGACATGTTGGTCAAAAGTTAGGTCACTGTCCACATAAGCTTCAAAATCCCAAACAACTTAGTCAACTCTTAAGGGAGGGGTTTGTGAATGATGTAGTTACTTGGGGTAGATGACTTCCCAAATGAAGCAATAAAGCATTTTTTGCATTTAGTTCCAGTCCATGATTTTGACAACATTTTTTTTAGGACAAACCTTCCTGCAGGCTGGCTAAGTCATTTGGGGATTCACTAACTGCTCCTAGCTTGCAGTCATCTGCAAATGTAGTCAGACAGAGCCCTTTGCTATTGGCTTTTACTTCAGAAAAGGTGATGCCAAAAAGGAAAGATCCTAGCCCAGAATCCTGGGGGACTCCACTGATGGCTGATCTCTTTGTAGAGGTAACTTCCCTGTTTTGATTTCCCCTGTCCTATCTGTGAGCTAGTTGGCAATCCAGCTGGTGAAGTAGGGATTTATTCCCTGTTTATTTAGAATCTCTACTATATCTAAGAGGGAAACTGTGTCAAAAGCCTTGGTCGTGTTACAATGTGTAGCATTTTGCCTTCATACATTGCTTTGGTGACCTTTGTAAAAATGTCCACCAGGCTGAGTAAGTATGACCTGCGCTTGACAAATCCAAACTGAGATGGGGTCAGAGTTTGGAGCTTCCCTATGTCATTACTGATTAGCTCCATGATAAGTCTTTTCATGAGTTTGCATATGAAGCTGGCCAGATTTACGGGTCTGTAATTGCCTGGGTCTATGGAACATCCTCCCTTATGCAGGAGAATAACAATAACTGTTCTCCATTCGCTTGGTACAAAACCTATATGGAGACTGAGAATGAACAATGTTAGGCGTCTGGCTAAATCATGTTTTATGGCCCTTAAGATGCAGCCATGGATATTGTCAGGACCCATCAATGCAGAATTTCTAGCTTTTAACAGCACTGTTATTTGTTTAGTTATTGATTTATTTTATTGACATTTGATTACCAGGAAAGTCTGACTGAGTAGGAGTCTATTTTTGGTGGTGGCCTGGGAAGAAAAGCTGTAAAGTATTACAAAACATTATAAGAATAATAATTTTACAGTCTTTAAAAATACAAAAAACAAATATAGTATAAATAATTATACCAAATTACACATATTATGAAAACATTGGTTAACAGATACAGGTTATATGACAATAATTAATAGTTACAGAAATGTTAGCCAGTCTAAAGAGAAATTAAAGGTAAGTTAGTATCATACAAACAGGAATTACAATACAAAATGAGAAAAAAATAGGCTTACAGTATATTCAGAGAAAAAGTCAGGAGAGAGAAATTGATAGAAGTAAGGAAGTGAATGAAGAAGGGAAAGTAAGGAGGTATAAAATATAAATAAGTATTTGCCTACATTTACGGATATAGGTTATCCTGGTGCTGAGCAAGAACAGAGCCAACTTTCAGCTGGGAGGTCTTTCAGAATGGTTTTGAAGGATGGGTAACAAGGTACTGACCTGATGGATAAAGATAAAGAGTTCTAGGCCTTAGCAACATGGTACATGCACAGACAATGCCCAGCAGATTTGTTAGGTTTGTGAACAGACAGGAGTTTTTGGTCATTGGATCATAATGACCAACTAGGAATATAGTTGTGTAGAATGTTATTTAGTGCTGGAGAAGCAGATGAATTATAGATAATTTTATAGGTGGTAAGAAGCTGTGCATATGCTAGTTGATGGGATAGTTCTAACTCGTTTTTGTTTTTTATTGCTGCATGGTGGTGGGTTCTGAAATGGGTATTTACTGCAAATTTAGCAATTTTGTTATAGCATTGTTGAAGTTTTGATTTTTGTGATGTCTGAAGGTTAGTAAGGATGGGAGCACCATAAAGAAGTGTGGGGAGAAGATAAATAGTGACAAGTGTAGCTTTTGTTGAGTTGGTGAAAAGGTTTTGGCTCTGTAAAGCATTCCAAGTTTTTGATGAGTTTTATTTATACAACTTTGGATATGCAAGTCGAATAGATTTTCATCCACTATCATCCCTAATAATTTGCTATGAGAAGTGACTTCAATGGCTGCATTATCGAGAGAGGACGTTAAATTTTGTTTTTCATGGGACAGGGATTTGGGGGGAAAGTAGTAGTTTTTTTAGGGTTGAGCATGAATTGTGAGCTACAAAGCCATGTTTCAATTGCTGATAAAGCTTACTGAGTTTTTTTTTTTTTTTTGAGGTCTGCCATGTTGTCAGATGTGTAAATGAGAGTGGAGTTATCTGCATATGGTAATCAGAAGGCCTGTTATGTGGATGTGTAGAGGGTGTTGTTGAGAATGTTAATGACGAGGAGACCAAGGATAGAGCCTTGTGGTTCACCAGTAGTGACTGGAAGGTATGGAGAGAGGGTCGAGTGCCATTTTACTGGCTGATACCTACTGGATATCTAGTTTTGAACTACAGAAGGGTGGGTTGAGAGAGTGCTAATGAGGACATTTGATGTAGAAATTTTCAGTGTCAAACTCTATCAAAGTCTATAAATAAGGAGCAGACTAGTTTGCTATTATCTCTAGGATTACTGACAGTATCTATATAGGTTAGAAGGGCATTGTAGTACTATGGTAAGGATAGAAACCATGTTGTGTGAAGGATAGGAGTTCTTCCTGCAGGAGATAGTTTAGCAATTGTTTTTGAATACATTTTTAAGTATTTTGGATGGGGTGGATAAGATTTCTATAGGTCTAAACTTAGTAATTTCTTTTGAAATTCCTCCTATTTGAGGAATAATGTGTGATGTTTTCCAGAGAGTGGGAACATGGGATTCCAGGACTGACCTAGTTATAAGGACTGCGACAGGGTAGGCAATGCTATTGGCTGTTGTTTTAAGGTACTCACTTGGAACATCATCAGTCCAAGGAAGTCCAAAAAGGTCTCATAATTGTCTTTGAGGAAGGTAGCTATATTAGTCTCATACCTGGCTTTGGTGGATTTTATTAAGCTCCTGAATTATTTGTTTAGTTCAATGATGAAGGCTCTAACATTATGGTTATAACTCTTCTTTGTTTATGTCAAAATTGTCTTCCTTTTATTGTAAAGCTTGTTAATATTATGGTTCCACCACGTGGATTTGGGTTTGCCCCATGTTTCTTCCTACAGGGAACAGCTGCATCTAAACAGCTGTTTACATGCTGGTATAGTGTAACAATGTATGTTTCCATGTAATCAATGGAATTAACTTAGTTTGGTGGGGATTTGAAGCTTGCCAATGTATAACTTAGGCATAGGTAGTTTGCCTTAAAGAAATTTCTAAAGGTACCTGGGGTGGAATAGATATCTGGTTACAGTTTTATTTCAAAGGAGACTACTTCATGGTCATACTTAAGTGATGAACACATGCAAGGAATAGTGCAAGTTGCCCCCATATTAGTAAGGACTGGATCCAAGACGTTATTCCTTCAGTGGGAATTTTATGATTAATTGTTCTAGGGTGTTTGTATTGACAAAGTCCTGGAATCTCTGTCCTTGTGCAGTTTCCCAGTCTATAGTTGGATAGTTTAGATCACCAAGGAAAATGGTATTGGGTTTAATACTGAGTGACTCTAGTTCCTGTAGATAAGCGTTGTTGCTTTTTTGTGTCACAGAGTTCTATAGCTAGTTGATATATAGTACAGGACCTTTCTGATGGTTATTTGGGCTTGAAGAAGCTCTAGTGCATCATACTGCTTTACCAGTCTTGATGTGAGTGTCTTCTGGATGAAGACTGAGACACCTCAACCTTTTTCCCCCTTCTGTGCAGTTGCTGGTCTAAATGTGTGGAAGGCATTATTGTCCTGCACAGCTTAAGTGCTCTGCAACATTTTAAGCATATGTCAATGTCCTCCAGGGTGAGAATGGCTTGTATCATTTGATCAGTAACACCTTCATATTGTACCCTGTTTGTTTTGTTATGTTGGTAGGTTTATCAGGTTGGCATTACCTAAAAGTCACTATGTGGGTGGAAACTGTCTTTGCCAATAATCAAAACCCAACAGGAGACAAATACAGGCCATCACTGGTGAAGCAGTGTGTTCTGCCAATCATATCCTCCCAGGCTGAGCATTGACCTTCTTCAAATGACATCAGAAACTAAGCCAGCTGTTGATGTCAGTTATTTTTTACTCATATTGTGGCATCATCCTTGGAGAAAATATAATGCTGCTCAATGTTAGGCTCATATCTGCCTTGGACACATAGTCTGAGACCTCCAGAAAGTCTATGTTCATATTGTTGAGGAAGGTATACCTCAAGTCATTGACACTGACATGAACTATGACAGAGTCATACTGGTACTTGTTGTTCCCTGCATGATGTGATGGATCCTGGCTCCACCCAAGTAACTAACACCACTGTCTCTTTCCTCAGCCTGGTAAGAGGTTCATCTGCATATATTACAATGGAGTCATCTAAAATAACAAAAATGTTTGGTTGGATTGATGTCTGCCTTACAGGTTCAACTGCCATGTTTTTGGGACTACTTGTGCTATATGAGGAGGTAGGCTTAACCTGCTGAGTGTGCTTTGTGCCTGTGATGTGTTTTGGAGGTCACTGACCTTTACGCAAGTTAATCTACAGAACCTCAGTATATGAGGGATTATGTTTATTGTGATGGCCTTGAAGAGGTGTGGTGTGTGGTGTACTGCTGATGATTTTGGTGTCTGAGTTTACTGACTGTAATATTTTTGCCTCCAAGGATATTATGTTTATATATCTTTAAACAACAAAGGTTCTATTAAAAAGACAGCACAGAGTCTCAGACGCATTTTAGATTAAGTACTTTCATTCTTTTTAATAAATTCAGAACTTCATCAAAATCTAAAAACCTAAAGCAACACCAAAATTTAAAAATGCTAAGATGAAAATTACGTGATCAATGTCAACCAGTCCTCACTTACTGAACATAATGCATTCCTTAAAGATACAATGACAAAATTAATAAAAATTGTAAAAACATTCAACATAGACATGACTGAATAATGCCTTAAACAAACAAATCATTGAATAATCACATATTTTTATAGTCTCTGTGCTAACAAAAAACACTTAATGTCCTCTGACTCGTTCAGCCCTGGATTTTTATTTGCCACTGAGATTTGCAGCATTCCAATAGTACTTTATAATTTCCGGAGAAGGCTTTCAAACTGACAGCATCAAGAATGAAAATTGAAATTTCTTGAAATTAGGACAACCAAATTAATGCCTGGCTAAGGAGTTGTTGAAATCCTTATTCTTTATAGCCAGGGTATGTCCATAAATCCTCTATGATAACTTCTTGATTGTCTTGCCCACATAGTAACTTGGGCAAGAATCAAACAGTGCCAAGTAAACTAATCCTGAGAATTACAATCATATCTGTTGTTGGACCAAAGCTCTAGACTGAGTGCCTTTACCAAGACATTTAAAGTGTTGCAAATAAAATGGCACTGTTTGAATCTACCACATTTGATGTCTCTGGTGTGCCGTATCTTGTCAAAACTAATGGCGGAATAATTTTCTAACAAAGATTTCAAATTCACATTGTTCACTTTGTTGTAAGCAAAATAAAGGTTATCCCCATCCCTTAATGTTTTAGTGATACACTGTGAACATGCCCCCCATATTTATCAAACTAATATATCTCAGTCTGTATTCATATTGATGTTATCCATGAACACTGATATTCAAATATGTAATCAGATACCTAAAAAGTTGACATGTGACTGTTAGAATTATTTTATACTGCTGTAAAGTGTAACAATCCCCTCATCCATCCCCCTAAATCTGATACCCATAAAAGAAGTGTGACAAAACTGAGCCAACAGCTGTCACTGCTGTCTCCTCATCACGGTCATCCAAAGACTGTACTACAAATAATACCTCTCTGATATCAGGCACATGTTACCTGCTTACTGACCAGGTAGTGGAAGTGAAACTAAGGTTTGTCAGTAACTGAATTTCATCACTGCTTAGATAATACTCTCCTGAAAAGGGTATTGAGCTTCCTGATGTTTTTCCGTGAGGGTAGACAACTCCAAATGAGCCAGGTCAAGAATTCACCATTTTGATAAAAACTACAACTATGAAAAACATGTCAACTGTATAATCCACCTTTATTCTTGTCAATTACTTTCACTGCAAAATTTCTAACTACAGCAGCTAATTTCATATATAATTCTACATGTATATTGCCTGTGTATTTACTGGGTTCTAATCCAGCCCTTCTGATGTTCAGAGTATCCACATGCAAATGCAATAATCACAATGGGCCCAATTTCAAAAGATTTGCTCACAGGGTAAGTGACCACTTACACTGAGAGCATGTCTTTTGGAATTTGTCCCCTGGTATAAGCCTATTTATTGATAGGCGTTACACTGAAATAAGTCACTTACACCGAGAGCAAGTCTTTCGGAGTCAGGGTAGACTTGCACTACTGAGAGCAGCTCTTTTGGAATCTAGTCCATTGTGTTCAAATTTACAAGATGACTGAAATCAACAATACTCTTCTAGTAAATAATATACATACTCATAAATAAAAAAATGGTGGATATGCTGACAATTCTTTCTCAAACATATACTATTTAGCAGGATTGACCTTTCAGTCAGCACTTATGCCTATTGGAAGATTTATTCATTTGCAGACTATCATTCATACCTCAATTTCATGAAGCAATATAATGTACTTGTTCATGTGTGCAGCCCAAAAGAAAAAGTACACAAAACAAAAACACCTACATCAGTTCACAACTGCCAGGGACTCAAAATGATTCTGTAGTTTGCAGAAGAACAGGACCCTGCATCTCCTAGTGGTGAGTACAAGCTAGTGTGTGTGTGTGTGTGTGTGTGTGTGTGTGTGTGTGTGTGTGTGTGTGTGTGTGTGTATGTGTGTGTGTGCGTGTCTATCTGTCTGTGTTTCAAGAGGGTAATTCCACAGGATGAAATTAGAATTTGAGGATATGACAGAAGTCAACAGACACCTATTTTTTAATTAAAAAAGAAAAAATATGCTTGCCAGCTTTTCAGGGCCTTGACACAGTTATAGTGGTCACTCTTTACTGTTACTTATGCCTGCCCTGGTACTGAGGGTTTGGGCATTTCCAGTGTCATTCTAACAAAATCTAGGCTTGTGCAGTTAATGTTTGTACTGTTTAAATATAACTTATTTTCTGAAGTAGAAAAAAACATTACTTGCAGATACAATACAATATAAGAATAGAATGGTGGGCTCCTGTTTTTGCAATTCAGTTTGGGGAATACTGGCAAACTGAGGTACTCTAGTGCCATACAAAGGCCTCTGCCGAGTGTTTCTTTGAAACTTAGTAATGAATGATGGTGGAGTTTATGTTGCTTTTGTTTGTGCATCTGTGTGTAATTAGAAAAATTTGTAGTTTGAAAGTAATGCATCATGGTTTCAAATCACTAGGGATACAAAGAAAGCAGTTTTCTTTCAGATAATAGCAGATGTGAGTGAGTACTTTTAGCATTTATATTACTGTTATGCGCATCCTGCTGACCATTACACCACAGATTAATCACACTCACCTATAGTCTTCAGATTTACAGCTATAGGATGTTAGTTTATTTAATCTGTGTACCACTCCCTTGTCAACATGTTTATTAAACTTGCAGACAAGGACAGAACTGTAGATGCCAACCTCATTTATATACATGTATTATATTTTCTTATATTATACATAAATATATATATATATATATATATATATATATATATATATATATATATATATATACATACACACACACACACACACATATGCACTTGCATATGTATAAATAAAGATATAGATATATAAATTATAGATATATAATACATACACATATTAATCATTAAAGGATAACTTTAAAATGTAAAAAATATCTTTACTACCTCATGATACTTTTTTTTTTTTTTTTTAAATGCAAACAATCTTACCATTAAGTGAAACATCATACTATGTTTTACCCTAGTTTCCGAAGTTTGCCCACCACACACATATAGTAAGGGTTCATGACTAATTAATAGCACTGACCTGTTACTAACAGAGGTAATTAGAGACAAGCTGCTCAGAGCAATCAGCAGCAGCTCTTGCCCAGTAACCTGTAATCATTTATATAGAGACTGCCTGTAGAATCAGAGGACTATTCTATAGAGATGGTTTTATCTATTAGTACGTGCAAATTGCAAAATACTGATTGGATGTTAGATATATGTGTGGGGAGTGGTAATAACATACACTGTCAACAGCAGTGACGGAAGTCTGTTTTTAATTGCAAAGAGTGGAATGACAGATATCTATAGGAGTCAAGTTTAAATAAGCTAAAGTGGCTATTACTTCCTTCACTTTGATTACAGTCAAAGACTGGATATGCGGAGTAAAACTTAAAAGGGAGGAAGGTAGGAAAGAAGACTGTTTGAAAACAAAGAGATATTTCTTGATCACTTTTAGACAATCATCAATTGGACTTGCTAGTAGGAAGAAGACATTTGAATAAGAATAGAACTCTGAAATTCATTACTGTAGATATGATTTTTTTCACATTGATAACAGGCACATTTCCAATTGTAAACAGTGAGGGGTGAGAGACAAGGAAGTAGATGTGCATGAAAAAAGAGTGCAGTTATATGATCACTGTTAGATTATCATCAATATGACTTGCCAGGAAGAGCCTGTATATGTATGAAAGCAGCAAGTTGAAATATGTTACTGTAACCATCTGTTATTTACTTTCATCGCAGTCAAGCACTGCAGCTGTAAACAGTCAAAGAACTATCTTTAGAGTAAGGGATGATGGCTGCATGTGGCAGCAAAATACAGTGACATTACCACTCTTTAATGATCATTGATATGGTCTGTCAGAAATGAGTAAGACATATGTCTAAGAACAATAAGTTGAAATGAATTTCTGTGAATATTATTTTCTTTAACTTTGATCACTATCCAGCAGTGGGCATGTGCAAAAAAGAGGGTCTATATCATATGAGCAAATAGGATAAAAACCACGAACGCTCATAATGTCAAAAGTACCAGACCTCAAAGTGTTTTTTTTCTGAGAGCGCGGTACAGTGAAGAATGGAATATTTGCCATTTCCTCATTGTAGTGCAATCTTGGAGTTGGAATATATATTTAGCGGGGGGTGTAGCAAGTTTGAGGTCTGGTACTTTCGAGATTGCGAGCGCTTGTGGTTTTTCCTATTCGCTCACATGATATAGACCCCAAAAAAGATATCTGTCTGTCTGGCTAGCTGGCTGGCTGGAGTGTTTGAGAAAGCAATGTACAGTTATATGTTCAATGTTAAATGAACATTTGTATTAATTTTTAAGGAAGGGCAGTCTATGTGCCTGAGAGCAATGGGCTGAATGTTATCTCTTTCACTTTCATCATAGTCAGACATAAATGGTGCGCAGATTAGTGAGAAAAAAAACTAACTCACAATGAAGCTACCAAACCAAAGATTTTTAATGAAATTGTTATGCGTTTTCATCTCTACAATGTCACTGAGACTGTATCAAAATAAATCCAACAATGAAAAGAACATATCTAATTTTTTTTTTGTTAGATGCATGACCATCAAATGAACCAATAATGTCTAAATGTACCATCACACTGAAGTTGAAAACATCCAAATAAATATCAAATGTAACTGCAAAACTACAAAACAATCAAACTAAAGGATAAAAATGTGCTCCGGCACTATGAAGGCTGTCCAATACCTTGGGTGCAAGTAACTGCCACGTAATAAAGTTTAAATAAATTCAAATACATTTATTGCACACAAAAAGCAAAAAATAAAAATAATTAAATAAAAAATGTATATTTAAATACAGATTAAGCGCTTTCGTCTCCATATAACGGAGACTTCATCAGAATAAATTACACATACACCAAGCTTCCTTATATATGCCTCAACACACATTTAACAGGGTAAATCACCTAATTGAGGCAGTAAATGGATGTGGGTGATTGGTTACGTCACAGTAAAAACAAATTACAAAGAAGTAAAATGCAATTGCATCCATAGACTACTAGATATATATTTAGAATGCAGAGTACAACAGCATTGGTATGCATATGTTGTGTACAGTATTGCAACTGTAATAAAGCAATAATAAGACAAAAATAATAAAACAAACTCTGCTGACGAAACTCATATTTTACATTCAAAACTCCAAAAGTTTTTTTTGTTATAAACAAATAAATTTCTATGCTAACTAGATAAAATCAAAAAATATATAACACTGTGCATATTGTGCTTATCTTAAAAATATGTAGGTAATAATTATAATTTAAATTAATAAATAAATAATTAATAAACAAGTCCTATTATCATGTCACTTGCTGAACAAAATTATTTATATATATTCATAAAAAACTTTTATGAATATATATAAATAATTTTTTTCAGCAAGTGACATGATAATAGGACTTGTTTATTAATTATTTATTTATTAATTTAAATTATAATTATTACCTACATATTTTTTTTTTTTAAATCTTTTTATTGATTTTTAGCCATAACATAACAAATTAAATCCTACAACATGACTAACAGATATGTACACACAAAAATTCCTCTACATACAATAACTATGTACAAATATACACAGCCCATCTATGAAGAACCCCCAAGTCGGAGGATCCAGTGCAGTGTGATTACGTTAATATATTTTCGTATACCAGTTTCCAAGCTTCCCTCTGTGAAGGATTTAGCCTCATGGAATACCACAAATATTTATGAGCAGAAAAATGCTTCCCAACTATCTGTTTGAGTCCTTCCCATGAAAGGGTTGATCTATCTTTCCAATTTAGGGTGATATAGTATTTTATCATCATAAAGGCTGTTATTAGGAAATAAGTGTTCTTAATGTCCATGCCTACCGGGGGTATGTGAAGGAGGGCAAATTGCCATGAAAGGGTAGATTTTTCATAACACATTTTTTCTAATTTGACTCTGAGGGTGCACCATAGTCTGTATGTGCACTTGCAACTCCAAAAGATGTGGATAATATCTGCTTCCGTCCTAGGGCAGAATTGACAAAAGGGTGGGACTTCCTTATACATCTTGTTTAGTAAAGCAGGGGTGTAATATGCGTTATTTACAATCATAAGTTGGGTATATCTGAATTTTAATAGAGGAATAGCTTTGGAAAATTTTTGAGTGGCTTGGGCAATGGCATTGGAGGAGATCAAGGGGTCTTGTTTTAGCCAAAAGTTAGAGTGGATAGCCTCTTTCGTGCATCTAATCTCTGAGATTAATTTGTAGGAGTGAGATACCATTTTCTTTTTACGAGTTAGCAGATTCCATAGTCCCTTACACAACTCTATTTGCGGATCGGGAATATCTGTGTCTCTCCAGAATTTGTTGCAAATGTCCATTAGTTGTCTAATCATAGTGGTGTACTTGATCGAAAGCTTCAACTTGATTCTGATGGAAGAAGTATGTTCCATCTTGTAAGAGAAGAAATCCAGAACAGTTTTATTTTTGATAAGTGGGAACTTATTTAGATTAACCAACTGCTCGTTTATTTTAATGTTAGGATTAAGGTGTAACGGTTGGAGAAGGTGAAAAGCAGACTGAAGATCTAGGGAGTTAAACAAGTTTTGAGTACATTTGATTTGAGACCATAGGTCATTTTGAATTTTGTACTTTCTTTTGGCAGATAAGTCTAAGAAAGGTAGAGCCATGGGGTTAATGGAAAGTGACTTAATATAATTGTAATAAAGTTTGACCCAAGATGGGCACCAAACATTAAGTTCCTCTCTGAAAGTTGCAACCTTAATTATTCTACTGCTTCTATTTATTTCATACAATAGTCTAAAATCTGGAAGGTTTAAACCACCCTTCTCTTTAGGGTATATAAGTTTTTTATAGCTTATCCTGATGGGCCTTGGGTACCAAATAAACTTAGAGAGAACTGATTGAATCTTATTAAAGACTTTATTATGAATCAGGGTGTTGGTAGCATTTAGGACATACAGCAATCTAGGTAGAATATTCATTTTGATAATGGCTACCTTCGAGAGAACCGGAAGTTTTAATTGAGTCCATCTTTCCATATCTTTTTGTATCAAGCCCCAACATCCAGTGAAGTCCCCTAGATGTTGTATATTTCCCTCTGTTTGGAAGGATACCCCTAGGTATTGAAGGTGATCATTGACTTTTATCATAGGTAGAGATCTTTCACTAGGTAATTGCGAGTAGATGTTAATCGGAAAGATCGTTGTCTTATCTAAGTTCACCTTATAATTCGAGAATTTGGAGAAAGTTTGCAAAGTACTATTGATTTTGTTAATATCAGAGTTGGGAAGGGAGTAGTAAATATTCAAATCATCTGCATAAGCTGATAGAGGTATTTCAGTATTAAATAATCTTGGGATATGGTGGAATGTTCTCTGTTTGATTAATAAAAGTAAAGGTTCAATATATAGGTTAAATAAAAGCGGTGAAAGAGGGCATCCCTGTCTGATACCATTATTAATCATTATTCTTTTGGAGCTATATTTGTTTATTTGTAGAGTAGTATATGCATTTTTATAAAGGGTATTAAGAGTGCGTATAAACTGTGCCGGGAAATTAAATTTTTCTAGAACCGAGATCAAGAATTCTTTGCTTATTCTGTCAAATGCTTTGGATACATCGATTGCTAGAGCGTAGCAAGGTGTACGCTTAATCAATGATAAAGAGGACATAGCATTAAGTGTAAGTGTCTGGTCAAAGGTTTGTCTCTGGTTTATAAACACTGATTGTTCAGGAGAGAGGATTTTATTAATCACAGATTTCAATCTACAAGCTAAAATTGCTGCCAAAATTTTAATGTCCATATTAATGATAGAAATGGGTCTATAATTATTAGGGTTGGTACTATCCTTAATAGGTTTGGGGATTAGAATAGTTCGGGATGCATTTAGGTGGGGGTCAGAGACATCTTCCTGAATAATAAAGTTAAATAGGTGACAAAGAATGATTGCTAGTTTCTGGTTAAAAGCTTTGTAAAATTCCGCCGTGAATCCATCCGGTCCTGGCGCCTTATTGTTTTTAAGGTTATTGATCGCAGACATAATATCTCTTTGATTAATATCGGCCACTAATAAGGATCGATGATGTTCATCTATTTTGGGTGTTGCTAAATTGTCAAGGAAAAAGTTTAGATCTTGCTTGTCTATAGAATTAGGGTTAGGATTGTATACTTCTTCATATATATCTTCAAAAATCTTAATGATGTCTTGTGTGTTACATATATAATTTTGATGAACCTTAATTCTTGAGATAGGGGGAGTATTGCTATGTTGATTAATCAATCTCGCCAGAAACCTAGAGGGAAGTTGAGCCCAATGTGAATAATTAGCTAGGGCTTTTATCTCATAGAATGATAGATTATCCACCTGTAATGATGTCAATTTTAACTGTAGTTGGGAAATCTCCTTTTCTAAGTCTGATGTGTAGTTTCGTTGGATACGTGATTCCAGGGATCTTAATTCCTCCTGTAAACTCCTCTCTTTAGAGATATACTCGTTCTTATAATGGGAGGCTTTATTGATTAATAATCCTCTGATCAAAACCTTAGTGGTAGCCCAAGAAATATCGAATGAGGTGTTGGGGTCCTTAATAGCAAGGATACATTGATCTAACAAGGTATTAATTTCTTTCTTAATATCCGATTTTCTAAGTAAATTAGGGTTTAGTTTCCAGCTTCTCACCGGAATATTTGGAGGGGTAGATCGGGACCAATCTACAGATAAAGTAATCTTTGAGTGATCAGAGATTGATCTCGGTTCAATGACACTAGTAGTTGCAAATTTATGGAAAATGTCTGAAATCAAGAAAAAATCCAGCCTGGACCAGGACTTATGACACTGAGAGAAAAAGGTAAATCCTCTGTTCTTAAGGTTGTCGGGATCATTACAATAGGGGTCGAATAGATTAAAGTCACTTTTAAGGTCTGCAATAGCAGAGGAGGCTTGTGGATTATTTACGGACATCTTATTAGATCTGTCTAGATCTGGGTCTTGGATAGTGTTCCAATCCCCCCCAATTATATAGTAGTGTTCCGAGAACTTATGAAGAATGTTATACAAGTTCATTATGAAGTTGTGTTGAAGTGTACAGGGGGCATAAATGTTTAGGATCATAATAGGTTTATCCAAGTAGTCTATTTTAGTTACAAAGTAACACCATCTGCCCTCAGAGTCAAAGTCCTGTTTTATAATAGTGTGTTTAAAGGAGTTTTTAATAATGATAGCTACTCCTGCTTTATTAGTTTTAATCCCCGCTGCTATAACTTCCTTGATCCATCTTTTATTTTTAAGGAGCTCCATTGCTCTCTTAATAGATGAGTTTCTTGTAATAAGATGCATTCTAGACTGGTTTTGAACAGGAGGTGAAGGATAAGTTTTCTTTTAGTTTCAGCTTGTAAGCCTTTGACATTCCATGAGGCTATCTTCCACATAACAATCTTATCATTTGTGGATAAAAACAAAGGTTAATCTCTTTAAGGGTGCCAACATTTAGCACAGAGGGGGTAAAAATGTATAATACATTATAAAACCATAGATGGGCGACTCTTCCAGCGTATCTCCCGTGCATAACCACTGACTCCTCTGGCCTGGAAGAGCCTGGGATACATAAATTATTTAAACACGTTACAACCATTTGAAGTACTCTCTTTTCCATGTGCTAGGCTAAGATACCAGTGTACCTTAAGAAATAATGTATCCCAGAAAATAATCTTCAATTCTACAAGAGCTAGAAAGCTACGCTGACTCAAATAAAAAACACTGCCTAACTCATTCAGAGCACGTCTTAATTGTAAAAAAAACCAAACCAGCATCAGAATTATAGTGAGTAGTAAGACTTCGTAATCATATTTAACAAATCTCAAAACCCTGTTAGTGATATTATAAAATCTATTTCCCCAAGGGGGAGGTGTATCCGAATATTCCAATCTAGACAACATAGGTCTATGTAAGGCGTATTACTCTGAAGACCACTAAACTAGATTAGGTCTTCATTCCTTTTAGTGTGTATTATACATATGAAATTCATAACATTCCATTTCAATCCAGATATGTTATATGAACTGTGAAGCTTGAGCACAATAGGCTCTCCAATCTGTGTCAACATGCTATCAATGTGAACATACAATTTCCAGCATTTATAGGTATAATGAGCTTAACGAACATACTCCTAGTCAACTTCATTAACATTTCATTTATGATACAAAGGGTTACCAGTATTAGGTTATGATCAGTTTTACTAAACAGAGAACCAGGATTACATAACAAGATATAGTTAGATTGTGCGTATCCTAGAGCTTTCAAAAAACAAACAAAAAAAAAAACAAACAAACAAAAAAAAAAATAAATAAAACCATGTTCACTTATAGTACCAGAGCGATAAGAATAATATGGTGATATTGTAAAGTTGTTCACCCTCTAAAACGCATAGATATTGTAATGACTAGAAACCGTCCGACTCCAGCAGAAAATTCAATGTAACACAATAAGTTATATGATCCCAAAGCTTATATGTAACATCCTTACTTATAAGAATGTAGTATTAAGTACAATATACATTTAAGGTAATCAAGCTCCGGGCCTCATATCCTGTTATACGCTGCATTGTCCCTGACTTGAAGGCTTAATAGATTTTATCTTACAACAACAATTTGGTCGTTTAAATTGTCAAAAATTCAGATATCAACACCAGCTTTCCCTTTTTGTTTTTACGTGACATCCTGGGAGGACAAGCAGACTGTTGTGGTAGACATACAAACTTATAGGCTAGCCAATCAGTAGAGGGTTGTTAATCTAGAAGGGCCCTCGCCACATCCCTTAACCGTTGCAATTTCGGCTTACTAAAATATAGCTCTTTCTAGAAACAAAATCCTTGCCCTTTTAAAAATTATTATACTAGCAAAAAGGTCTGTATTATCCCATGCGATCTAGACAATACCTTGATTTACAAGGGTATTGCAACTGACTGCAGATTAAAATATTTAAGGTATATATAATGACAATAAAAGAAATCAGGGGTTATTGATCCGTCTGGGATCTAACACATCAGTTTTATACAAGAGAGGGTCACCAAGATACACTTTGTGGTACCAACTGAAGTGCTGCTGCTTCAGGATAACATGTTTGCTTATTTGAACAAATTTGGGACATAAGCGATGTTGTGTAAAAGGTAGTAAGGTGTAATGAGATAAGGGATTATTTCCATAGGTATCCTCCTGCTCCTCTGAGAATTTGAGCAAATTAGTGAGTGAGGCCTTTTATCAGTACAAATAAGTAATTGTATTTCAAATGGGGGCTAGATTAACACATAAGCCAAACAGATTCTTACAGATTGGTATGGGTAATGTAATGACCTTACTTTAAGTACCTATCCTACCCTGTTACCAAAATGTATAAATCAAAGTTTTTGCACTCTTACAGATAGGGAACAGAGGGTTCTTAAATATACAGCATTTGTTTTCAGAAATTCCTAAGATCAATGGGACCCGCGCATCTCAGGTGCATTACCCCAAGGAAAAACATACAGCTTAGTGGAGATTCATATCTCATTTTGATATATAAATAAATATAGCATGTTGCAGTGTAGTTTGGTGGATTTCGCCAGGTGGCATGTAAATGACAGTGCTGTTAGGTCTTGATCAAAAGAGTAATGCGGCAATTTTTGCTAATAAAACTGTTAAATCAGATAGATGATCCTTTAACAAAATGCAGAAACTTGCTGTATTATTTAGGATATATTATCTCAGCTACTCAGAGGGGGACTGGGATCAGCCATTTGAATATCATTGACCTAGCGAGAGCAAGTATTATCATTGAGACAGATGCAAACGAGTATCACAGGCAGATCTAAACAGAATGTATTCAGTAAGGTGATTTAAGTCATGCATTAAAGATAAGTCTAGAGCTTAGAAGTCCTCTACACTTATAAAGCCTTGTATCTCTTCATTCCGTTATCCAAGAGTTAAGTCCAGGCCAAGCTAGATGCACGCAGCACCTCTACTCAAGGCTCCACTGCTGTGCGGATCGTTTCACAGTTTATGCCCTTGAAATTTTGAGTTATAAATTACCTGGTTTACTGTAATCTACCTGTTTTGGCATACTTCTTTTCAAAACCGGAAACATATTTTAAAGGCTTTATTGATTTTACAGGTTTAAGTACATGGTTTTGCTGCCCAAGTGCTGTTACATGAAACTATTTAATGTGGTACCTGTTTGAGATCGTCACCTACAGGCTGGTAGCATTTTGGCTCATATTAAATGCAGTAGTCAGACACCGCTATTGCAAGCATTGTTGATCTGGCATTCGTTGATTTCTAGGTAGCGACACTCCCAAAATGATTTAAATCAAGCGGAGAATACAGCAATCCAATCTTCTGAAATGTAGACTGTTGAGGACACGCAATTTTCATTATCTCCGTGTCGGTGAGCTGAGTGCTCGTCAGGGACCCTGCGCATGTTCTCTTAACAGCACTGCAAAGAAAACGCTGTTATGTAGGAGGGCGGATATCCGCCGATGCAGGTAATGATTCTTTAAGCTAACCTGTCGCTTTAAGGGAACGAATCATCCTGGGAGGTTATGTGAAACGTCGAGGTCACGCTAGGACGGGCGATTGCTGGGAAATGCAGTCATCCAAGGCTCTGCTGGATATCTACAGCCTCGAGGCAGCGCTTGGCAAACTATGGCTTCAGAGGGCTACGAGAGGCCTGGATCGCTTCCTAATGTCTGCAGGCGCTTCTGAAACAGGCAGGCCCAACTCCATCATCATTCCGGCGGCTCCAGGACAAGGTAAGATGCTACTAAAGGAATCAATTCTGGACTAAACGAGGAATAGAAGCTTGAATAATAGGTCTTCATCTTTGTAGAAGTAAGTCGCTGTAATAAACTAGAGTAACTCGGTTCTTCACACTATTTAGCTTCTTTAGCCGGGTTGGTACCGAACAATTTAGTAAAAACAGTAGCAGCATCTTCTTTGTTGGAGACTGTGTGTTTTTGTTCTTGGGCAGTAAAAGATAATGAGTTGGGGTATCTCATTTGAAATCTGATTTTTCTGTTAATAAGATAAGCACAGAAAGGGGCTAATTGTTGTCTTGCCACCTTTATTTGTTGGGGAAGATCTTGTGAAATGGATATTTTCATTCCTTGCCACGTTATTGTTTTTTTGAGCTTGGCTGCAGCTAAGAGCTTGTTCACATGGTAGAAATTGAGAATCTTAGCATAAACAATTCTGGGGTTTGTTGCTTCCGAGGGGGCTCTTAACGCTCTATGTGCCCTTTCTATTGTAATTTGTTTGGCCTCTTGGTCATTATTGAGTAATAGACTGAAAATGGATGTAATCACCTCTGTTAATTTGGAGTGTTCAATACTTTCATGGATACCTCTTATAATTAGATTGTTTCTTCTGGATCTAGCTTCGAGATCCAGAATTTTTGTATGCAGATCCTGGATTGATTTTTTATTGACTTTCAGCTCCTCCTGCATGAGATCAATTTTAATGTCCTGGTCCATTATTTTGGATTCAATCTTGTCTAACCTTGTTAGAATCTTGTCTGTAGATGAACCAATAGCTTTGGTCTGAGTTGTAAGATTTAGTATAGCATCCTGTAAAGGTTGCAGTGCTGCCTTTAAGTCCTCCAAGTTGGAGCAATCTGCTTTACCTTTGGCTGTATTGGTGTTTTTATTTGTATCTAAGGCCTTCTGGACTCTGGGCCTTTTAGAAGAGGAAGAAGATTCTTTCTCTGGAGAATTAATAGCTGTGAATTTAGTTTTTGTTGTTTGACTTTCCATATCTTCTGCTGCTAGAGGCATTTTGATTATTGGTTAATGGTTAAAACTAGCTGAAATTTAGCAAGGATTTTCTGCTTTGATTTCAGGAAAGTTAGGCCTAGTCCCTCACAGTGCAGGATTCACATGTGGTATCCAGGTTCCCAAATCAGCAACAATCCAGACTAAACGGTAAGGGTTTCAGTCTTTTTTATTCTTCTGTTATATGAGCGAAGTGTAGTAGTACTTAATCCGTGGTTTTGATGAGAAAAATGTTAAGTCTTACTGGTGGAAAAAGCAGATATAGTTGTAAGTGATGCTCTCCTGAGTCTCAGCACTCCCTACAGGTCGGCGGCCATCTTGAACTCCCATTACCTACATATTTTTAAGATAAGCACAATATGCACAGTGTTATATATTTTTTGATTTTAGCTAATTAGCATAGAAATTTATTTGTTTATAACAAAAAAAACGTTTGGAGTTTTGAATGTAAAATATGAGTTTCATCAGCAGAGTTTGTTTTATTATTTTTGTCTTATTATTGCTTTATTACAGTTGCAATACTGTACACAACATATGCATACCAATGCTGTTGTACTCTGCATTCTAAATATATACCTAGTAGTCTATGGATGCAATCGCATTTTACTTCTTTGTAATTTGTTTTTACTGTGACGTAACCAATCACCCACATCCATTTACTGCCTCAGTTAGGTGATTTACCCTGTTAAATGTGTGTTGAGGCATATATAAGGAAGCTTGGTGTATGTGTAATTTATTCTGATGAAGTCTCCATTATATGGAGACGAAAGCGCTTAATCTGTATTTAAATATACATTTTTTATTTAATTATTTTTATTTTTTGCTTTTTGTGTGCAATAAATTTATTTGAATTTATTTAAACTTTATTACATGGCAGTTACTTGCACCCAAGGTAAATATCAAATGTAAACAAAATAAACATTTCTGGTGTATTTGTAATGCAAAATTCAAAGCTGGAACAAAATAAAATTATTAAAATATAGATAGATGCTGTTCTAATAAGTCTTAAAAATCATTGATGCAGTCCTTGATAAATTATATTTCTTATGGCATTTCAACTGCAAAATACTTTTAGTACTGAGCTAGTCATTTAATTCAGGATTTGACCTGTGCTGAGTGTTTAAAATTCCTGTAAAGTTACTTCAACTGTTAGGCATCCAATTGCAGCCATTCAGAGAAAAAACATGCATGTTTGAAATTATAAAACAGTTTATTATGTTTGCATAAGGTTTCTGCCTTGCTGTTACTGCAGACGGTATAATGATGTGCATAAACAGACAATGACAGCTTCCATATAGATCAAACCACATAAACGCTTTCACAGTGGGATACTTAGCAGCATGAACACACACGAATTGCAGTTTAAATGGTCACTAGCAGTTATGATCCTCTCCAGATGTACCAGATTAATAAAGCTATGATAATGACAAGTTACTCACATTGGTAAGTTCACTTCACATAGGTTTGTTGGTGGATGGATTCTGCTTGGAAGAAGCATCACTTTCTATGTGAGCCTTGATGGTATTACACCTGTTATAGATGAATACGGCTGTATCCCCTAATGCATTGGCTACATTGGGGTTACTCCAATTCAGTATTTCTCAATAATTTTGAAAAAGGTTGTTGATTCTAGAAGCTTTGTATACTATAAGTAATGCAATATGTGCTGTTATAATTAATATAATCAACCCAAGAAACATGTGGATTAAGTCTTTGAGTAAAAGATGGAACTGAAAATGTCACCTAAAAGTGCTGTCATGACTTCTATCTACAAAACACTACATTTCTGTATTTGAGTCTTACAGCAGATGAACAGAATTTTTAAGAACTCACTCCCTGATTCCCTATTGTTTTTGCTTTAATGAAATGTAGGTGCTTGTTTGTCATGCACAAGTAATTATTGTCAAATATAGATATATGCAGTGAAATAAAAATTGTCTAGTCTTTTATAATATGAGACCACAGTATCAAGATTTATCAAATTGAAAGCAATGTTGTCTGAAAAAAAAATACCACTGGAATTAAAACTAGTTAGTGCATTCTCTATTTGCTCAGGTGATCCAATACATTAAAAAATTATAAAAACAGAGCAGACTTAAAAAGATCTAGTTTGTATTAAAGATAGAGTTCCCACTCCAAGAGTACAAGAATAATGAACATTAGGGCCATTGGAGTCCCACCATGACCAGTTTTAATTGATTATTGTAACTGTTGTGAAAGACAAAAAATGTTACTCAAAATGAATTCCAACAAACATAAAAAGTAAATATAATTTTCAGTCAGTGCTTTGATATCTGTCAAATATATCTGACCATGTCCAAACCACCTACTGGAAGGATATGCAACTATGATGACGCATCACTGGTGGTAACCCAAAGCATACCTTTGTTGCAACTCTTTTGTATCCATGTCTCTTGGCTTGTCTAAAAGGTGACAGGCATCTGTTAAGAATCAGGGTCAACCTTTTGTTTTCCATAAATAGAGCAAGAAACTCTTTTTTGGAGCTCCTGGCTAATAGAATAGGTCAAAATGGGGAGTGTGACCATTTTTATGAATATTATATAACCTCAAAAGAGCAAATAACATCAAACAATATATGTAGCACTTGTAAAAGGCATGGTCTTCCTTGTAACAATATTTTCCTGATGCAGTTCTTGCAAATTGTTGTAACTGTGTCCATAATACAATTCCACCTCCTTTGTCAGCATTGAAAAATTCCACACAATTGCTGTCCTGTAAACCCTTAAAAATGGAAAGTTTGTCTGCTGAGATATTTTAAAAACTTTGCTTTGAATGATTCCACAGACGGTAATGAATTGCCCCATCAGTTGTTGTTGGGTCTTTCGACTTATCCCGATTAGGGGTCGCCACAGCGGAACTCTGGTCCACTAATGTTTGGTAGTGGATTTTTACATGTCTAGTTACCAGCCCTGATGCACAACCTTCAACGAAGGCATGCCCATTTATGCATGCCTCCACACAGAAGACGCTCTAGCTGAGAATTGAATGCGAAAACTTCTTGCTGTGAGGCGACAACGCTACCGCAGCCCCTTTAAATGCTGAACAGATGAACACAAGTGGAGGTTTAAATCTTCTACACATCAGTATTATAATGTAAAAAGAAACAGATCTAAAAGTAGAACCCTGTAACAAAATCTTAAGGATTAACTTTCCATTGAACCGTCTATATGCACTGGATTTTGTCATTCTATCCACATCAGAACAATCTGTGCTGCACAAAAATTGAACTGTTCTTCAGCAGATGCACAAGAAATTAAATGCTTGCATCTGTTGTCGGTGTCAGTTAATATGTTTCCCATTATGCTGCACTTTCTTTCGCGGCAGGAGCTCAATTGGCTCTTCATATTCTCCAAGAATTCCTCACCTGTAGATCTGAAATTCTGAAAGCTTACAGGGCTGTTTCTGATTGGTGGTCGTTGTGATATGTGATAATGACTTATTAAAAGACTACTCTGAGCCCCGGCAGTCAGTCAGGAAGATATCCATATTTATGTTAGCTCAAGATGTGGATGTGCTGAAAATGTTTTCCTGACAAAACTGCTTTGGAGTCCTGTCATGTCATGTCATTCTTGATTGAACTTTGATTGGCCAATATTGTTTTCAACATGTGGAAAATTACAGGCTATATGTTTGGCATATTCCTTTTGGTGTCTAGATTTTTTAGTCTTTCTCATTGCCAGTGTAGTATTGGGCCTGCTGATTCTGTCAAAAATAAGGCTGTATGTAGAAGAATTATGTTCCACAAGCAGACAAGTGGCTATCATTGGGAGGAGACAGGGCTGTGTGAAAGCAAATGGTATCTACATCATTGTTTAACAGACACTAATGAAGTTTGATAGGGATGGATGATCAATGTGTCTCTGAGCAACATGTTGAAATACACTAATTGGGCTATTTCACTTGTGTTATTTTACATTCTTCTCTGTAGACTAGCATTACTAGACTGTGTTTATTTATTTTCACTGCTGATCTGTACACCACTGCTGGCATTATTTCATGTCTATTAATACTGTTTTACAGTAGTCAGTCCCATAATTCAGACATTGCCCTATGGGATGCTGACAAAGGTAAAAACCGAGCAGCCTGGTACCCTCAGTGAAAAGGAATCACCTCTATCTCCCGTGTTGTCACTTTAAAAGTTTGTAGCTTAGCAGTTTATTTATCTGTACTGTGAAACGACTGCTGATGTGTGACTGCACTGAATTATGAATTAGAGTTCTCAATTGTTTTTGCTCTTACTTTGTTACAAGATGTTTTATTTTAAATTTTGTTTAGCCTTAACACTTTTTTGAGTTTTGAAATATCTTGCCTAGGGTCAGTTCGCAAAAATTCCATTTTCATTCACTGACGGAAAGTTAATTAAGTCTATCTAATAAGTGAAAGGAGCTGAGAAATAGGATGTCTTATTTAGCTGCATTCCAAAATTAAACTACTACTTAGTAAGATTAGTGCTGGTGTGTGACTGCATTGGAATTTTACCACCCACCCTCCCGGTTCATGTTGTGCTTTTAAACTTGGTGGCTTTTGAGCTTTCCACTCTTACTATAAATTTGACTGTGGAAGCTCCTCCCAGTCTCATCTCATCTACTCCTTCCACTGGGCAGTGAATGATTTAACAGAGAATGCTGTCCCCTTAGACTCTTAATGCTTGAATTAGCCTTTGTTTCATACCATCTCATTAACTTAGCACACACTGCCATATTCAGTGCATTTATTTTTCCTTTTTTTCTTTAAATCCTATAATATCTGTAAATACATTATCAATCACTGGAAAGCCTAGGAACTGCTTTACATGAATCCCCTTGGGAACAGTGCTTCTGTTTTGCTTCTGGTGAGAGAAGGAGCAGTGGGACATTATTTCCTAACCTTTCTATAGATTACCAATCATGAGAAAATCTGAAAATTGATTCTTAGGATCCAGCTTGGGATTAATGCTTCTTGTTTGCTTATGGTGAGAGAATGAGCAGTGAGACATTGACTCATGTTGGTTCCTGTTTAGACAGTATGTATGGGACTTCACTGTGTGGTCTATTTGCAGTTTTAGTGGCAACCTTTTCAGAGCCTTTGTGCAGCCTGGCTGCCTGTAGCATTTAGCTGATGTAGATTCTAGCTAGGGTATAAACTAAAATAAGACTATAGCATGTGTATAGAACACAGTAACATAGGTTCATAGGTTCATAGGTTCATACTAGGCTATCTGCCCTAGGGCATTTATAAGACTAGCCAGAATGTGTTTGGCTTTCGCCACCCATTTTAAATTTATTTTGCTATGCCCTTTTTCGAGGTTAGTATACTGTGCCTCTGTCTAACAGTGACACAGAAGTGATACCCGGGGTAAACCTATGATCTCCCATCCACTCATCAAGATTCCTCTTGAAGAGAGTCAATGAAGGACTCTGCCTAACCTGGACTGGGATTTTATTCCAGAGTGAAGGGAGCCTCTGGGTTATGAATCTGTCCCTCCAGCATGTCCTATTTATTTCAGTGCTGAGGTTCAAGTCTCTTGAGCGCATAGCTCGATGGGATTTGGATTTTCTGAATTGCAGCATGTCCATTAATTCCGGGTTGGACATGGCTTTATACGTCAGGCACAGATCGCCTCTGAACAGGCGGTATGCCACTGAGTAGAGCTGGAGTTTCTTTAACCGGGCAGCATATGGCATCTGTTTGAGCCCTTTGATCCTCTTGGTGAGGTACTTTTGGGGTCTTTCCAGTTGCTGCAGGTGTCTGGTAAGGTACATCCCAAAAGGGGCATTGTACTCAATTATGGGCCTGATGAGGGATGAGTAAAGAGGCATGATGACCTCCCATGATCTAGATGTGAATCCCTTCAGGATAAGGTGGGCTACATAAAATGTTTTTCTAACCACTTTGGCCACATGGTTGTCAAATGAGAGATTGCTATCAACTTGGGTCCCCAGGTCTCTAATTACTTCTTCTGTACTTAATGGATTACCACCTATGTGGTAATTTGTGGGCACTTTGTTTTTGCCAAAGGGGATGACTATACACTTTTTGGCATTTAGCTTGAGGCCATGGCTCTGGCACCAGCTGTTTGTTTCTATGAGGCCCTTTTGGAGGATGCTTGTGTCGGCTGGAGAGTCGATTATGGTGCCCAGTTTGCGGTCATCTGCAAACTTGGTCAACCACAGTCCTTCCGTGTTGGCCTGTACCTCTGAGAAATATATACCGAACAAGAGAAGTCCCAGGACTGAGCCTTGTGGGACACCACTTGTAACTGGTTTGGAGTCTGACATGGCTCCAGCAATTCTAACCATGTGGGTTCTGTCCTCGAGCCAGTTTGCAATCCATCTAGTGACATAGGGGTTTATATTTAAGCTGGTGAGCTTATCTATAATGCCCGAGTGGGGTATTGTATCGAAGGCTTTGTGAGGTCCAGGTAGGCTGTGTGGACCACCTTCCCTCGTCAATGGCCTTGGTGACTGTTTCAAAGAAATCAACCAGGTTTAAGAGGCAGGATCTGCCCTTAACAAAGCCGAACTGGGTAGGATCCAGTGTCTGTAGGTCCCCAATATCTTTATTTATGAGGTCCATGATGATCTTTTCCATAGCTTTGCAGACCAAGCTAGTCAGGCTTATGGGGCGATAGTTTCCAGGATCTGTTGAGGCACCACCTTTATGGAGAGGGACCACTGTTGCTGTACGCCACTCTTTGGGCACATATCCTGTAGTAAGGCTGAGATTGAACAGTAGTTTTATGTTTGAGTTTAGCTCTTCTTGGAGTTCATGTAGGACGCAGCCTGGGACACCGTTTGGTCCCATTGATGCTGTGTTTTTTGCTTTGGAGAGGGCAGCTCTTACCTGAGCATCTGAGATGTCAGGGGGGCAGCACTCTGCTGGGACAGATATTTGCCCTTTTGGTGGGTAGGGGGAGGAGAAGTTTGCGCTGAACCTGTCAGCTAGGATGTTGGCAATGTCTGTCGGTTAGGTGCATTTCTTGTCATTTTGGACTAATTCTGAGCATATCTGGGAATTACCACCCAGGTTCCTAACATAACTAAAGAAAGCCTTGTGATTATTCTTAGTGTCCTGTGCAATTTTTCTCTTGAAGCTGGCCTTAGACAATTTTATGTGTGCCCGTAGTTTTTTGCTAATACTGATCAGTGATGCCTTCCCTTTTTGGGATTTTGCTCTATCATTTAGTAGCTTCCTTCTTCTATTGTATAGTTTGTTTATGGCTAGGGTCCACCAGACAGGACGTCTGCCTTTGGAGGATTGGGTCTTGGTTTTATTTGGGATTGCATGATCCATGCATTCCTGAAGGTGTACATAGAATGCGTTTATAAAGGATTCTGCAGTCTGGGCCGTATTTTCCACAGGCCTGGGGGCTTTGAAGGATTCCTGCTCAGTTTTGAGGAGTGTGAAGTTTGCTTTAGAGAAGTTTTTCACTGTGGTTTTCTGGGCAGGGGGTGGGGTCGGGATGTGAATATCTAGTGAGATTAGTTTATGGTTTGATCTTACCAGTGAGGGATACACTTCTGGTCTGGAGCATAGAGTCCCCATGTTGGTGATGATCAGGTCCAGTATGTTTTCCCCTCTTGTGGGAGTGGTAACAAGTTGTTCCATAGCATTTGAGTTTATAAATTCTAGGAACCTTTGGGCTAGGGTGTTGGAGTAATGCTCCCAGTCTATGTTTGGGTAGTTGAAGTCGCCCAATATAATGGTGTTTGGAGAGACCTTCATATTTTCCAGTGTTCTCAGGAAGGCCAAGTGGGGTTCCTGGGTTTGGGAGGGTGGTCTGTAGCAGGCTATAAACTGGAAGGCAGTTTTACCCACTGTTAGTTGCACATGGATAGTCTCTGATGCTTCGTGCTTTGCCACCAACCTGGAGGTATGGGTATCTTTGATGAATATCGATACTCCCCCTCCTTTTGTGGTTCGGTCCTAGTTTTGGGGCTGAAAAGCATGGTATGAGGTATAACCTCATAGTGCTGGGGTGCTCTCAGGAGCCCTGAACCAGGTTTCTGTTACTGCACAGATATCGATGTTCTCCATGCTAAGGAGAGTTTCGAGTGCGTGCATCTTGAGGTTTAGACTTCTGGCGTTGAGTAGCATTACTCTTAGTTTCTTATCCCTTGTGATACCTATGGAGGTGGGTTTGTCTTTTGAGCCTTGCCTAAAAAAGGCACTATGGGGGTAGCAAGAGCCTTTGCCAATATCCGAAAGCCCAGGGGTGACAGGTGCAAGTTGTCCCTAGCGAAGCATCGTGGCTTGTCGAGCATATCATCTCAAGCTGACAGGCATTGGATCCCCTTTGAATGACACCAGTACTTAAGCCAATTGTTGAAATTGATCATCTTGTCTTCATATTGTGGCATCATTCTTGGTGAGGGTAAGATGCTACTCAAGGTCAGGGTCATACCGGCCTGGGCTACATGCTCAGAGAGCTTCTTTATGTCTCAAATCTAGGTTAATGTTATATCTCAGAAATTGTTTTAAGATTAATGCTGGTCTTTTGCTTCCGGTGAGTAAAGGAATTAATGATCATTAATTTCTAGCTGCATGCAGCTGTATTGAGCCAAGCACTATTTCCATTACCAAACAGATAACACATCCAGTAATCATCTGCAATCCTCATAAGTGCTATTCAACTTTCAACCACAGTAAGCAGTAAGAACAATATAAGTACACTTTCCAAACATCTCTGTAGCTAGCTTGGTTGGAATGGGCATCCTAAAACAAAGCAGCAATTGTCACACGTTTACTAACAACCACCTGTTTCTGAAACAAGCAGATATAGTGTGTGAGAACTACAGTTATTTAATCTTATTGGACAAACTCTCACACAAAGACACTACAAATAGCAAGCAAGTTGTCAGCACTATACAACATCACACTAAATCACACAAACACTAGACAAAACACATAGACCTAAATATGCAGAGGCTGTAGAAAGTAACCTACACAAAACACAAAGGCCTCTTAAATGTAACCTGAGAAACAAGTATACTTTGCAATCTCACAAACATATAACACAGGTAGCACCCACCTTGAAACATACATCAAAGAGTGAGTATCTAAATTTAAACACCCAAAAGGCAAACCTCTACACAATTGAACATCCTAGTCATAGAAGACGCCATTGTGAGACACACCACTATTTTTCCCCAAATCCCTTTCTCATGAAAAAACAAAATTTAAAGTCCTCTCCTTCATAATACAACCATTGAAGTCACTTCTCATAGCAAATTATTAGTGGTGATAGTGGATGATAAGCTTACATACTACCTGCAAATACAAAATTGTATAAGTAAAAAGTCATTAACAACTAGGGATGCTTTACAGAGCTAAAATCCTTCTAATCGGTGCAATTATAACTACGCTTGCCACAACTTATCTCCTCCCCACACATCTTTATGCCACTTCCATCCTTACTAACCTCCAGGTTTCTCAACAATTAAAACCTGAACAATGCTATAACAAACCTGCTAAATTTGCAGCAAATACTCCTTTCAGAACCTACCACTATATTGAACTAAAAAGCCTAAATTGGTTACAACTGCCTTATCAATTAACATATACACAGCTTCTTACCACCTGTAAAATTATCCAGCATCCATCTGCCTATCCAGCACTAAAAAACATTCTACACAGCTATTTTCCCAGTTTGTCTTTACGATCCAGTGACCAAAAACTCCTGTCTGTTTACAAACCTATCAAATCTGCTGGGCATTGTCTGTACTTGTACAAGGTTACAAAGGCCTGGAGCTCCTTATCTATATCCAGCAGGTTAATACCCTCCCATCCAACTTTTAAAACCACTCTGAAAGACATCCTAGCTAAATTCTGGCTCTGTTCAACTATATCCTTAAATGTGAACAATTTATGTTTTCTTTCCTTATACTGCCTTACTCTCCCATTTCACCTACTTCCTTACTTTTATCAAATACTCTTTCCTGAGTTTCTCTCTAAATATACCATAAGCCTATTTTGCCCTCACTTCATATTGCAAATCCTGTTTGTATTATATTAACTTACCTTTAATTTCTTTACAAACTGTCTACATTTTCTATAGATATTAAATCATTGTCATATAATGTGTATCAATTCCTAACAAATGTTTTTATTTTATAGTTATTTAAACTGCATATATTTTTGTTTTGTTTTTGAAGATTGTAAAAGTATTGTTCTTAAAACGTTTTGTAATAATTTGGAGCTTTTTTTCCAGGCCTCTGTTGAAAATGTGCTTCTACCTAGTCAGATTTTCCTGGTAATCAAATGTCAGTAAATATCAATAAAGAAAGAAAGAAATAAACATAAAGGTGTTACTGCTCAATGCTAGGAGCCTAAACAAGAAACTCCATTCCCTACAACTGTCCTCACTCTGGAGAATACAGACATCTGTGCCATCACTGAGACATGGTGTAAGTGTGTGAAAAGTACTCTGGCAGTGCAAGGCTTTAATGCCGTCAACAAATTTAGAAGATCAACTGCACAGACAAGGACAAAAGGTGGAGGAGTCTCTATCTACAGTAGCAACAACTGTAACTCTGCATTTGTTAAACAGGATGATGCCCTGGAGTTTATCCAAGTGCAAGTCATCATAGACAAAGTCCCATACCATATCCTATAAAGCTAAAGGTCACCTTCTATGCCCCAAGAATCCCATAGGTCAGAACTAGATCTACTGGATGTACTCACCATTAAACCAAATACCCAATTCACGGGATATTTTAATTATCCCTGTATAGACTGGGAAGCCTACAATGCCGCAAGCTTGCAGAAATGATTCCTAGACTTTATTAACATAAATACCCTTGACTAGATAATGTGTAGACCACCAGACAGTCAAACATACTGGACCTAGTACTCATCAATATGGCAGAGTGCTGCACTCCCCACCCACCCCAGTGTCACATCCTCATTTGTAAGGTATTCCACAAAGTTGTATACTTCAAAATAAAAATCAGGTCTGTAACTCCTGCAAACCTTGTAACAGTTATTATTTCAAAGCAAACTACATCCTGTTAAGCAATAGCTTGTCAAAATTCAATGCCCCTCCTGACCCCAAGTTCACATCAACCGATGCAGAATAGTTCACAGAGGCTGCTGTAACTTCTAGATATTAAGCCCAAAACAAACTCTAAAAAAATGCACTGGTGGAATTCTAACCTTAACAGAGTATATCTCAAAAACTGGAAAAAAGATGAAAGAATAGCCTTTTGAGCTATTTGAGCTAAGCTAAAACACCAAGTAGTAGCAGTAAAAACTATTTATAAATTAAACTCCAAACAGTAGTAATAAATAGTAAAAAATTTTGTTGCAATAAAACCTTCTTCACTTTTGCAAATAAAAACAGCCTCACCTTCTTCGTAACAAAACACCAAATCTTGTTGTGATTAAAATAGCTTTACTTCTCAGTAGCAACAAATCTTTATTGGGTAAAAGTTATATAAATCAGCAGATAAATGCTGTGCTTATGTAAAGAAACTAGAAATAAATCTTGTGTTTATACATATTCTACTAAGAAGTAAAACCATTTTTAATCGCAACAAGATTTGTTGTTTTGGTACAAGTACGTGAAGCTGTTTTTATTTGCAAAAGTGAAGAAATTTTGATTGCAACAAGTTTTTTACCATTTATTACTACTGTTTGGAGTTTAATTTACAAATTTTTTTTAATTACTGCTTGGTGTTTTACCTTAGCTCGAATAGCTCAAAGGCTACTCTTTCTTATTTTTTCTAGTTGTTTTGACCTGAATAGTTGGACCCTGTCCACTATCTGACTGTTTAAGCTAACTAAACTTCAGGGTGCTCACAGTGCTTCATTTCTAAGAGTATATATCAACAGGAAAAAAATCATGGCTAAAATCAGGAAGATGAACTCCCACAATGACAAGAGTGATCTAATTAAACTAAACAGGAAACAAAAAGGACTAATAAGTCCAACAAGGCCAATTATGAGTTTAAAATAGTCTCACAGGCTAAATACAACCATAAGACTTTTACAGCTATGCAAAGACAGCACACAGCAATGTGCCAAACTGGTGATCGATGGTACCACCTTTACTAAGCAGAGTGACATAGTGAATCTGCTAGCTAGCCTTCCCCATGAAATACCTACTAGTATAACCCCCACCAACTATTAGCAGGGAGGAGATTGTAACAGCACTCTCTAAGGCCAAAAATACAGCCTCAATGGGCCTAGACAATATCCTGGGATGCCTCCTAATTAGCTTGAAACATTACCTATCAGAACCCCTTGAGTCACTTTTAAACTGTCACCTCAAATAAGCTGTGTGCCGCGAGAATGAAGGATTGCAATAGTTATTCCACTTCACAAGAGTAGACCATTAACTGACCTCAGAAACTACAGACCCGTTAGTCTGATTAGTTTGATATACAAAGCAATGGAATGAGTTATCATGAACTGATAAACAAAGACACAGGCAGCCTTTAGACATTGGACCCAACCCAGTTTTGCTTTCTCAAGTGAATGCCATGTCTACTAAACCTGGGTGACGTTTTTGAGAAGGTCACCAAGACAATGGATGAGAGGAAAATGATGCATTCCACTTACCTGAACCTGGCTAAAGAATTCAATATAATACCCCACTCAGGTATAGTTGAGAAACTCACCAACCTGGGTATAGTTGAGAAACTCACCAACCTGGGCATAAACCATTATATACTTCCTGGACTGACAGCTGTCTCACACAGGACCCGGGACATCTAGGATTGGTGAGACCACCTCCACTAAGAGACCAATCATCAACAGTGTACCTTAGGGCTTTGTGCTGGGAGCATACCTCTCAGTTGTCCATATTTTCACAGTGTATCCAGATTTGTTACTCATATTTTTGGTCTGTTCTTCATACAATTTGGGGTTTTAGAGCAAATCTCTGGGAATTGAAGTGACTAAATAATGACAGACTTTTGAGTTTCAGACTTTATATCCTTCAAAAATTAATGCTAATACAAAGGCTGTTATTCTAGCACCTTTCTGAGCCAATAAGAGCAATATTTAAAGTCTGTCCCATTATTATTGGCTTTGACCAAATTTTGTACATGAAGAGGTTGAAAGGTATGACTGGGACCACTCCTATTTGGCATCTACTTCTCAGAGGTAAAGGCTAACATCCAGGTCCTTTGGCTGACCAGGTATGCAGGTGTCTGCAAATTAAGAGCTATCATAGGTTCCTCTCATGACACAAACACCTTACAAGAGGGCCTAACATAATCAAGTGACTGGTGCCAAAGTCACAGATTAAAACTCAATGCCAAAAATGTATTATGCTGCCTTTTGGGAAAACAGCCACTCAGGCTAATTATTACATTGATAAAACACACCTAAGAGTTAACCCAGTAGTCGGGGATCTGAGAACATATGTAAATATTAATCTGGCCTTTGACCAACATGTGGCAAGGTAGTAAGAAAATTATTCTATGTCACCCACCTTATAAGGAAGGGCATGGCATCTAAGCCCAAGGAAGTCATATTGCCACTTTATTCAGCCTTTATCAGAATAACCACTGAGTATAATGCCCCCTTTAGCATGTGCATGACCAGACATATAGAACAGTTGGAAAACCCACAACAGTTCTTACCAGGAGAGTCCACAGTATAAACACACTGCCCTTATGCAGATCTCTTTAAAGCCCTGTGTCTATACTCTGTATCCTACTGGTTACTGGGTAATAATATATGTCTGGCATACAAGACACCATTGTATCCAGCTCTGATAGACCTTCTTCACATCTGCAAAACAATCAGCATTAGAATCACTAGATACAAGGATTTAAATTTTGCTTGTGACACACACAGGACATGTTGGCAAGGCAGATGTGTCTCATAGGATGCCCATGCTCTGGAATAGACTCCCTAGCTATATGAATCAGATCCCTTCCTTAACACTATTTAACTGTAACCTTGACCGATGCATGGGTAATTAGAAATACACCCTGAATCAGGCTCCCATGTCTATGATAGACAGAGGCAGACATTAACTGTGCCCACAGTAACACTCCCTCACATAACCTTTAGAAATTTCCTAACATACCTCCACCTAATAAATTCCCATGATACACAGGGACATGTGTTGGGTTGCACAGCTAGGTTTATAAAGGCCCTGGTGGTCGTTACCCTAGCATATACCTATGAATCTATGAGATAGTCTAAAATCGTTATGGTACCTAAAGTAATCTGAAATATGGCTTTGGGACATCAGTACCTTAAGATGGCATGTGGTAAACCAGGAAGATATGAACTGCTACTCCAAAGCTTTCCACTAGTCACATGTCACTCTCCTGCTTCCCCTGTTAATAGTCCCTGACTATTTACTTGGTAGAGCACATGCTACTGTGTACAGTTCATTCTCTTCTACTGCTCAGTTGTAAGTACATTTTGTTTCTTTTACACAGACTGAGTATTTTAATAAAATAATAACAGAAACTACACACTGCTTATGATTAAATAATCCAGGCTACAAACTGTATGTACTAAACTAGATATGCAACAAAATTGTACAGAACAAATTAATTAGGGAGGAACAAAGATAATCCATTTGTACCATAATACAACAGCTGTAGTACAGCGTAAATATATTTATGTTATTGAATGTTTTAATTTACAGTTTACATACCAGAATGGTAAGTATTAACATGCCTGCCTCATGCAAAGTAGTATTTAAAATATTTGTTGCTCCAGAGAAAAAATGCATTGTCTGTAAATATACCTAAATCACAAAGGCCTTAGTAATGCATGTGAAAAGCCCATAGAAGTTAATAGTCTTGCTCATTTAATTACTGAAATGTAGTTACCTTTAATTCAGTTAAATATATTTCAATGGATTTAAACATAACCACCTACTATTTAAAATCAGCATAACAAACTGAGCAGAAAGTTGCAAGTAAGCAGTCCCAATGAAGTGACTACACATCTAGATAAAGAAGTAAATGGGGCAGGCTACTGCCTATCAACATTTGCAGTACATATTGATTATCTTTGTTAATCCCTACTTAATTAGTCTTTTCCTTCTGTCTTGTAAACCATAATTTTATTCCATTTTACAATTAAACATTTGTTGAATTTTTAAATTATAAACAGACTGCATTAGTCCAAATTACAGGCAGGATCTCGTCTGTTTGGAACCGCTTGACTTAATGTATCATTTCTCTGATGAAAATAGCCTGCCAGAAAAAGTAAAAAAAAAAAAATGCTTTCAGGCTATTTTGGCCTTATGGGATATAAGCATTAGCCTGAGGCAAAATACATAAAGCCTGACACAGAAATCAGAAAACGAAATAAGTGACTACATATAAATGGATCTGGGAAACCAAACATAACATTAGGGATTAAAAATTAGAAATGCGATGGAGTGCATCGTGATGTTTTTGAAAGAAACAGTCCAAATTGCTGCACTAATATTTGGCCTCTGTACCTTTTTAGAAAAAGAAAAAACGATTTGACTGTCCACTTGAGAGCATCAGTACATTCACATAATAGTCATAATTCATGTGGGCCTGTCAACACTATTTGTCGCTCTTTATTCTGGTTATCATAACTATTTTGCAAGCAGTTGACTCTGAAAGGATCTTTGGTAAATGCAGAAGCAACGTCATAAAACCCAAAGGACAGTGGACTTAGCAATGCACATGGGTGTATGCTGCAACTCTTCTTTCAGTAGCCATAGTAATTATTTAATATTATCTGACTCTAAGTCACGAATCTACTACAAATGCATGGAACGTGTTTGACATTATGCTGTGACCATGTATATATGTTCATTTCAATGTCTATAAAAATGTTAAACTATGAATTGTAAATAAAAGAAAGCATAGTTATGATTTTCTTTTCAAAGTCACCATTACTGGGATTCAGAAAGAATCTCACCACAAGTGTAAACTGATGATCCAAAGCAAGCACTTTTACATAAACACAAGAAAATCCACTTGACTAGTTTTCTAAGCATACCACACACACACACACACACACACACACACACACACACACACACACACACACACACACACACACACACACACACACACACACACATGCATCATACCTATCTTTAACGAATCAAATTATGATTAAAAAAAACTTTGTAATATCTAATCTACAATACCCAGAATTATAATTTAAACAAAGAGCGTATAAATATATCCACCAGAAACTGCAGCACGCTGACCCAACAAAATAAACCTAGTGCAAACAATACAGTTTCCTCCTTTAATCATCAGTCTTTTTTTCTGTTAGAGACTTCACTACCCTCCAACCCCCAAATTGATATATTCTCACTTCAAATTTGCACCATCACCTAATAAAGGGAATATCTTGATATTAATATTAGGTTTGATCTTGTCATATCAAGCATTTCTGAGTTTCACAGTGAGCAGTTTTCACCACTAAGAGACAGCTTTCTATTCCATAGGTTCATAGATGTATACTATGTTAAAGGCCTTCTTAAGCCTAGCCATGCATCTCAAGTCTATCAAACAAGTTTAAGTACCAAAAGATTATTTTAACTGATATATATATATATATATATATATATATATATATATATATATATATATATATATATATATATATATAGATATAGATATATACGTATAGGCTGGAACTATG
Source organism: Protopterus annectens (assembly GCF_019279795.1). NCBI lineage: Eukaryota > Metazoa > Chordata > Ceratodontiformes > Protopteridae > Protopterus > Protopterus annectens. The sequence goes on along the minus strand of NC_056728.1, from coordinate 372,375,803 downwards.
GTAGTCAAGCATTTACAGGCTACCTCTGTCTATTAGGAACACAGGTGCCCGACCAGGGGTGAATTTCTGATTCCCCATCCGCTGGTCCAAGTTAAGCTTGAATAATTGAGCTAGGAAAGAATTCTGCTTCACATGGATGATAGGCCTGCTCCATTGAACAGATAATCTCTGAAATACATAGCTGTCCCTCCAATATGTCCTATATATAGCATAGGCTAGTTTTAGGTTTCTAGAGCAGGTAAATCTGATTCTATTTGTTTTGCAGATATACAGAAAGTCCACTAGAGAGAGCTCCAAGGATGCCTTATCTGCCAGACATAGATCACCCCTCAATAGTCTGTAAGAGACCATGTACAGTGAAAGGGCTATGAGGTAATCTGTGTAAGAAATGTTGTTTATGCCCTGTATCCTTTTTGTGAGAAATATCTGTGGACATTCCATTTGTTGCAAGTGTCTGGTCAGGTGCATCCTGAAGGGGGCATTGTACTCAATGATTCCTCTGGAATGATGATTTCCTTGGACCTAGGTGCCATACCTTTCCTCATATATTATACAGCATAGAATGATTTCCTTACTGACATAGACACATGCTGTGCAAAGTCATGGTTGCTATATACATAAGTTTCCAAATCCATGACTACTATACCCATCTACTCTTAGTTTTTTTTATCAATAAGGTATTTTACAGGTGTAGCAGAATTCACAAAGGATATTATTATGCATTTCTTAGTGATGAGTTTTAGGCCATTGCTCAGAGACTAGTTATGTGTCTGAGTCAGCCCTTCTTGGTAGATATTAGTGTTTGGGGGGGATTCTATGACTGCACCTAATTTGCAATCGTCTGCAAATATGGTCAGCCAGAAGTCTTTGATTTTTGCCTTTACTTCTGAGAAGTAGATTCCAAAGAGGAGAGGACTCAGCACAGAGCCTTAAATAATTCCTCTAGTGACCAACCTCTTTGTGGAAGTGGACTCCCATATCCTAATTTATTGGGTCCTATCTGAGAACCAGCCAGCTATCCAGGAGGTGGCATTAGGGGTTTATACCTAATTCCACGAGTCAGTTAACAATGCCCAACTGGAAACTGTATCAAATGCCTTGACAAGGCCAAAGAAGGCAGTATGCACCATTTTGCCATCATCCATTGCTTTGATGATCTTCTCAAAGAAGTCCAGTAGTCTGAGTAGGCACGATCTGTTCTTCATGAAACCCAACTAGGTTGAATCCACTGTGTGAAGATTTCCTATGCCATTGTTAATCTTCTGTATGGTGATTCTTTCCATGGCTTTGCAGATAAGACTAGTCAGACGTACGAGTCTGTAGTTACCAGATTCCATAGATGGCCTGCTGTTGGGTAGAGGGTTGATCATTATACTTCACCAATCTCATGGCATAAAGTCGGTCTTGAGGCTGCAGTTAGTGACTAGTTGTCCAGATAGGTCATGTTTTATACTATTTAGGAGGCATCTTGGAATATTATCAGGGCCCATCAATGCAGTATTGTTGGTCTTGAGAGTGCATTGAAGACCTTCTCCGTAGAGATAGTTGGGGGGTTATGCTCGAAGGTATTTCCTAAGGGGTGGTTGGGGGAGGGCTAAAACTGGAGATGAATTTGTCAGTCGCTAATGTTGCTGTTCTGGTTCTCTATACTTGTTTACAATTAGTTATGCACGTTGTTGTGTACTGCCCTCGAGGAGGCAAGATGTAGCTACAAAAAAGATTTATGGTTGTCCTTGACCCAGGAAGGCTATTTCCCCCTTACATTTGGCTTTTATAGACTTAATTTGCCTTCATAGTTGCTTGTTTAGATTGATGAGACAGTTTTTATCCTGCTGGGTGTTGCACTTGCTAATTTTTCTATGACTTTTTCATTTGTTATACAACCTAGTGATGATAAGATTCCACCAGGGTGGCTTGTTTTTTGAGTTTATTCTTTTCTTATTCCTAATTGGCACAGCTGTCTCCATATATCTACTGACATGATTGAACAGGGCATTGGCAGATCCAGTGATCTGTGAAGGGGGGGGGTACAGTCTGGTTAGTCAACTACCGGGGGTGGGAGTGAAAAAATGGGACACTGGTTTCCGGGTGAAGGTGTAAAGATCACCTTAAGATGCTCTGACGTGTAAACAGAAAGCAATATACATCAAGTTGACAGATACATGTATGGTTGACCTCTACTACAATGTTCCTGCTCATAATTAACACTAAAAGGTATCTTAAGATACCAAATATAACTGTAGTACAGTAAACAAATGTAGTACACAGCTGGAGTAGTTGTGGATAGGCTGTGTTTTATCCTCTTCTACACTCAGAAGCAATCAGACACCCTGAAGTAACTGCAGGCATTCACAGAGCTGAGGAATTTACTCATGTTAGCCACTATAGAAAAAATCCCTACTGCAGATTAGGTGGTACCACTGTAGCTGGGATGTGTGCATGTTATGGATTCTCCTTGCTTGCTTAGTGTTTATTAAAACATTTTACGCCAATATCAATATCACTTTTTTTACATTCAGGCATTTCACCACATTTGACAGGAGATAAAAGGGGATTTAAAGTGACTGTATCACATTTACAGATTAGCTAGGAGTCATATGATGTTATCCTATGTGCTAAGAACACACCTTTCCTGCTTAACTGCAATGCCTACTATTTTGAAAGTACCTGTGGCTGGTGGAGGGTTGTCTGTATTTCTCCAGAACTCTATATCTAGGCTTATATAGAGTAATAATAACCTAGAAATACTCCATGTACTGTTAATGTAAATAATATAATCTGCTAAATACTAGCCAATTACCAAACTCCTTTCATCACACCAACAACACGTGAAGCATACATAAACAAACTGAGGTCACCATACCTCTCAACCTGCAGACATCAAAAATATAGACAAAGGCTCTTGGAAAGCTGATACATCCAACCAAAAATCTGGAGTGGGAAATTTGTGTACCTAACATCATAACTCTTCCAACTTAACTATGAGTGTAGGATGGTATCACTCAGAAACAAAGTTTATAAAATATATAGCACAGTTTACTTAAACAGATGAAATAACCTAATAAGATATGCAGTATTTCCATATCTCAGTAAACAAGCACCCTAAAAGGTAGGTGGAACTACTTACAACATACTAAGAACAGCAAAACACCTGAAAGGATAAATGGCCATCAAAGGAGAACTCAAGTTACAGGAACCATAGTGTACAGAGATGCTGTCCAGATTACCTGAGGATATCAGTTCAGAAATCAATCAGTCTCTAAAGGGAGGGGTATATCTTAAAATGCAAAAAGATTATCTGCAGTCAGATCAAGCAGATGATTACTAGATAAAATTCCTTTGAAGTGAACACACACACACACACACACACACACACACACACACACACACACACACACACACACACTCTCTCTCTCTCTCTCTCTCTCTCACCCAAACAGTTTAGAAGACTGCCAATTCACTTACAGTATGTGCTTGGGATGTGGGAAGAAATCAAAGCACCAAAAAGAAAGCCAACCCTGGCATAGGAAAGACATATAGGCTCTATACAGGAAACAGCACATCCAAGAAGTGAACTGCAGAAATAAAGTCTGTAAGACAGCAGCACTAGTCGCTACACCACTGTGTTACTAACCTTACTTTTGTGCTATATTTTGCAAGATAAACCAGAGTAGGAAGACTCAGTATACTAAACAATTTGGAGGGCACAGATGTCTCAAAAGAGACGCAAGGATTTTTTTAACCAGTAAATCCACTAAATACAAGTGCATATTCTCAGAGGTAAACAAAGAATGCTATCTGGTTGCATGACTTACTGATAATCATTAAACTGGCAAAATAATATTGAGGAAATCGAACTGGAAGCAAAAGGATTGACTTCATTACATCTCGTAGCTTTAACCACTGAGGAAAACTGATTTCACAGAAAGAGTGATGAATAAGAAACATTACAGGACATGGTAGAAACTAAAAACATTTACAGAGTTCAACTAAGTATGGGTCATATGAGTAGAAAACAATTCCCTACAAGTTACCATGATACTGTAATACATACATGTCCTTCCTAACAGTATTGTTATAATAAACTGGGCATTCTTAGCAATACGAATGACTGGTTGGGTTGCACACTCCTTCGTTCCTAGCACAATCAAAAGACTATCCCCAGGATTCACTAATCTTCCGTGTAAGGCTAAATAAGTCTTACTCGAAACCTGAGCTGAACGGTATGATGTCAGCATGCCATGCATATTCATGAGGGCATGCTGACTCCACTCCAGACCGTGCAGGAAGGCAGGGGGCATGTCTGACTGCAGAGCAGTCCAAAGGTCCACACCCCTGCAAGTGTCTGAATTGTGAAATGTCAACACACATGAGTGAGTCCGCTCAAATGTCTACATACCCAACACTACACTACCTCACATTGTAAACCCCCAGTATAGTTATAAAATGTAAAACTTTTAATTTTTTTTATAATTCCCGATATAGCTGCACGTATTTGCATGTGTTTGAGCGGGTGTGCCCATTGCTTAGCTGCAGTTAGCAATTTCGACAATGAAGAGCATAATAAGAAATGTTTATGCAAATTAAGTCAAATAGCAATAGCGTAGTGGTAGAGCCTTCGCACAAAGAGGAGGCATTCACGGTTCGAGTCCTACCACTCCCCTTTCTATTTTATGTTTTAAATTAGTATATGAAATAATTCCTGACATATATGAATAACATTTTACTAAAAAGCATTGAAATGACCTATGTATCAGTGAACAAAATGCATATATACAAATATAAGAAGGATCTTGACATATAATTGCCCGTAGCTAAGCAGCGCTTTACTCAGCGCAATAAAGTTGCCCGTAGTTAAGCAACGCTTTACCCAGCACGATATAGTTGCCCGTAGTTAAGCAGCGCTTTACTCAGTGCAATATAGTTGCCCATAGCTAAGTAGCGCTTTACTCAGCACAATAGTTTTGCGCGGAGGTGCGCACCGCACCAACCAGCGCACCGTAGGGCAACATGGAGCAACGTAGAGCAAAGTTGCCTAAACACAGCCACACCCCCTAGCCTGTCTGGACAGTAGTAAAATAAAAAGCAATGACAAGGTTAGAACCCAGGACACTGTGCACCATAATCAAAGTACTGAACCACTAAGCCATGACAGCTTAGGATAAACAGCCACTGTTAACATACATATACTTAAAAATGGTAGATTAACCATCGCTAAGCAGGTCTGCAATCAGCTGAGAATTCTCAAAAATGGTCAGTCACAAAAAAGTGCAGGAAATGTGGCATATTTAAGCTCCATAGGCGGGAATACTCACCATAACTGATTGTAGCTCCCATCTGCAGTCAGAATGGCTGGTGCTGGAGAGGGTACACACTTTCAAGCACAACGCTGGGGCATCGAGGAGTCAAAATACATGGTTTGTGTCCTTGTCCACTGTCATGAGTCAAGACTCCTGCAGGGCCAGTTCTAAGGGACAGAGTACAAAGCAGAGGCTTGGAACCGGTTAGCTCATGATCTCACCAGTGCCACAGGCATCCCCTCGAACTGGTGAGCAGGTCCGTCACCACCATGCAGACCTGAAGAGATGGAAGCAGGACCTACTGAACCGATGGACAGAGGAGGCCCGTGGGATGCAAGATGCCCCACTACTGAGTAGGTAGCCATGGAATGAAGTATGTAAGACATGCTAATCTAGTCTATATAATGGATAGGTATGTCTCAATATCCCTTCATTTACTTCACAGCTGCAGGTGTCTGTGCTGTGAATCAGCAAGCCTATGCAGATAGGCTGCTAAGGCTGTGCCACCAGGCAGGTTTGTAATTATTCTGCATGTATTGTTATATAAAATAGGTGAGAGAGCCTGAAAGAAAGTGTTGTGGCCCAATAATACAGCCATTAAATGCCCTCAATAATTCCTCTGCATGTACTGTTATATAAAATAAGTCAGAGAGCCAGAAAAAGAGTGTAGTAACCCATTAATAAAGGTAAAATAAGTCTGGAATAATATCTCTGCATGTACTGTCATATAAAATAAGTGAGCGAGCCTGAAAAAGAGTGTTGTAACCTATTAATAAAGGTATAATATGTCTTGAATATGTCTTCCATATGCACTGTAATATCAAATAAAGGCAAGAGCCTGTAGAAAAGTGTGTAATGTAATTAATAAAGGTATAATACTTGGAGTGTGTCTGTGTCACTTACTTTGAAATGTTGTTGTACCCTTGCATTATATAAATAGTACTGTTGTATTAAGTGCTGTCAACCCACAGTTGGGGAGTCCCATATAAAATGGAGGAAGGAAGTGCCAGTAGCTGTGAAGCATATATATAGTCCTCAACAGTCGGTTAATGACTGACATGCATAGGTAAATCTGGCACATGAGTAGCTTGTTAATGTGTACCCCAGAAATGTGAGTGTGCTACATGAAATGTAGGGTTCTGTAGAAATTTAACTGAAAATGTCACGTGAACACAACCAGATATGTAGATATATAAATAGAAATAAAATATATAACTATGTAGCAGTAACATCTGCATCTTGGACAGTTAGTATGTCAGATATAGGTCAGGTATATAATGAACTAGCCAAACCCATTACACAACCTAATGCATATTGCCTAGTGTAATAATACATGTAGGGGATATACACCTGCAGTTAATAGGAATGTAGTGTAGACTAAAAGAACTTATAAGATGTTAATGGAGATTTCTTTTTACACCTTACTGTATGTGCATAAACAATGCAATTCCACACCTCAATGGGTATGTCTAATCTCTAATCTCAAAACATTTGTTGGGACATATTTCCTATTGTTCTATAAATATCTGCATTTATTTTGATGCATGTGCCCTGTTCAAACACCACAATCTTGGTGGCCTGTTGCCACCAGTCATCCCTGCATGCTGTTGTAATATCCACTATCATTCAATATATGCATGTGTTATGCTTGCTGTTCAACTGCTGGAACCCTGGTGTGTTGGGTTAATGGGAATATTACTGCATGCTGTTACAACTAAATTGGAATGCTGTTGTTTAAGTTGTAATTAAACACACCTAATCACAGAACGAATGGGAAGGCTGGTCCCAGCGGACCCATCTGTCCCTCCTCAGCTGGCGATTGCACCTGGCACCAGCAGGTCCAGTGCCCAGCCCAGGCTCCCCTCCTCCGTTGGTCCTGTGCCACCTTCGGGTGGAAGCGCTGCAGGGGATGGGGCTCATCCCCTCGTGCAAGCGTGGGTGGAGAATGGCCACCTGTCACCCTCTGAAGGGTCTGGGCTGTGGTGCGTAGGGAGATCCAGTGTTCAGTCTCTGATCCCCTACGCCAGCTCGAGGCGAGAGTGGCATGACTCATGGGTGAGCCTGCCACTCCTACGCAGCCCCCAGCACAGCCACCCTCGGGGCTGTGAAGGTGCAGTGGTAACTGCCCGTGGGTGGGGATCTCAGTTCCACTGTTACCATCTGTGGGCTCATGGGCTTGCGATTTCCAAACATCTGTCACCTTCAATTGTGTTCACCCACCCCATGTGTCATACTCTGCCCCTGTATGCGTCTTGTTTGTCTTGTCTGTTTACCTTCCCAACCAACCTCCCCAAATATACCTACTTCCTCTACCTCACATTCCACTCTCACCTGAAAAAAAAAAAAGGCAACCTGTTCCTACAAAACAATTACACCCCATACATAGCTACCCATTTTGCACACATGTCCGCTTTGAAAGAAAAATTGCACAAGATGCTAAAGATAATCACAAGGCCTTCTTTAGTTATGTCAGGAGCCTGGGTGGCAACTCCCAAATATGCTCTGAGTTAGTGTAAAATGACAAAAAATATACTGAACCCACAGACATTGGCAACATCCTGGCAGACAGGTTCAGTGCAAAGTTCTCCCCCCCCCCCACCAAAAAGAGCAAGTGTCTATCCCAACAGAGTGTAGCCTTCCTGACATCACAGATGCACAGGTGAGAGCTGGCCTCTCCAAAGCAAAAAGCACAGCATCAATGGGACTGGACAGTGTCCCGGGCTGCATCTTCCATGAGCTCCAAGAAGAACTGAACCCTCACATAAAGTCTCTGTTCAATCTCAGCCTTACTACAGGATATGTACCCAAGGAATGGCGTACAGCAACAGCGGTCCCACTCCACAAAGGTGATGCCACAACGGACCCCGGAAACTATCGTCCCATAAGCCTGACTAGCCTGGTCTGCAAAGCTATGGAGCGTATCATCATGGAACTCATAAACAAAGACACTGGAAACCTCCAAACACTGGATCCTGCCTAATGTGGCTTTGTTAAGGGCAGATCTTGCCTCTTGAACCTGGTCAACTTCTTTGAAACAGTCACCAAGGCCATAGATGAAGGGAAGGCAGTCCACACAGCCTACCTGGACCTCACAAAAGCCTTCGACACAATACCCCACTCGGGCATCATAAATAAGCTCACCAGCTTAAATATCAACCCCTATGTCACAAGATGGGTTGCAAACTGGCTCAGGGATAGAACCCACATGGTCAGAATTGCAGGTGCCATGTCAGACTCTAAACCAGTTACAAGTGGCGTCCTACAAGGCTCAGTCCTGGGACCTCTCTTGGTCGGTATATATTTCTCTGAGGTACAGGCTAACACGGGAGGACTGTGGTTGATCAAGTTTGCAGATGACTGCAAACTGGGTGCCATAATCAACTTGCCGACTGACACAAGCATCCTCCAAAAGGGTCTCACAGAGATGGATAACTGGTGCCAGAGCCATGGCCTAAAGATAAATGCCAAAAAGTGCACAGTCATCGCCTTTGGGAAAAACAAAGTGCCCACAAATTACCGCATAGGTGGCAATCCTTTAAGTACGGAAGAAGTAATTAGGAATTTGGGGACTCAAGTAGATAGCAATCTCTCCTTTGACAATCACGTTGCCATAGTGGTTAGAAAGACCTTTTATATAGCCCACCTTATCACAAAAGGGTTCACATCTAGATAAAGAGAGGTCATTGTGCCCCTCTACTCATCACTCATCAGACCCATAATTGAATACAATGCCCCATTTGGGATGTACCTTACCCGACACCTGCAGCAACTGGAAAGACCACAAAAGTACCTCACCGAGAGGATCAAGGGACTCAAACAGATGCCCTATGCAGTTAGGCTAAAGAAACTCCAGCTCTACTCAGTTGCTTACCGCCTACTCAGAGGTGATCTGTGCCTGACCTATAAAGCAATGTCCAAACCAGAATTAATGGACATGCTTCACCTCAGGAAATCTAAATTCCTTAGAGCTACATGCTCCAGGGACTTAAACCTCAGCACAGAAAGAAATAGGACATGCTGGAGGGACAGATTCATATCCCAGAGGCTCCCCTCACTCTGGAACAAAATCCCAATCCATGTTAGGCAGAGCCCCTCCATGACCCTCTTCAAGAGAAATCTTGACGAGTGGATGAGGGAACGTAGGTTTACCCCTGGGATCTCTTCTGTGTCCCTACTAGACAGAGGCACAGTAAACTAACATTAAAAGGGTTATCTTCTGTGACCTACTATACAGAGGCACAGTCAACTAATCTAAAAGGGTGGCGAAAGCCAAACACACTCTGGCTAGGCTTATAAATGCCCTAGGGCAGATAGCCTAGTATCAACCTATGAACCTATATAAACTGATAATTATAATTGGCAGTACAACATACTTTGTTGTCCTCACCCCTCTCTCAGGGGTGGAAGGTTTCAAATTTCACTCCAAATTTATTGAATATGCACAGCTGTTGCTGGTAAAGAAATGGGGAGCTATGGATCTTCCCTACACCCGTCCTGCACATCCCAAGCTGGTTTCCCTACTGTCTTTCCCTCTTTGTGCCCCCTTTTTCACCACATTCCTATCTCCCCATTTTCTTTTCTTTCAAAGAAATTAGCTCGGGGGTTAGCGGGAGTAAGCACTTTTAAGCAGTAGTTAGCAGGTTTAAGCGAGTGTGCGCATGTGTGCGTTAGCTAAGTATTGCTAAGCATTGCGCAAATCCATGCAAACCTGCTTACAACTGCTTAAAAGTGCCTTAATCACTTTGTATGACAGGGCCCTTGTTCTGCTCAGCAGCAAAATAAAATACCTCTGTCAGTCTCGAACTCCAGACCTTGGACACACTAGACTGCATGAAATACCACTAAGCCACAGCAGATATACAATAACTTGGTTCTGAAACAAATATATCATGCAATACAATGAGTGAATGTAAAGGAAACATAGGAAGGCCGTAACACAAAGCTTGTTCTGTGGATCTTTACCAGCAATTGTTGTGGAATTGCATTACATGACTGTGATAAGAAAAGCAGCCATTCTAGCAGCAAATAATGTTATAGAGGCATTTTAGAGCCCCCACACAGTATCATAGCAGGACAAACAATGGCATATATGATTAGGGCAGAGGCCATACTTCCTAACTGTGACTTCTTTTCAGGGATGTCCCTGATTGTGAAACATATTTTAGCTGTGTCCCTCTGAATCCCTCTGAAAAGTACTGGTGTTAGTCAGAAAGGTGGACAGACCACCTGCCTTGATAAACTAACAGGTACACACCAATCCTTTAAGTCCAGTAAGATAACATTTACACAATAATACATAATGCTCTCTGTATGTCTGTATCCCCCCAAAAATTTAAATATATGTGTGTTTAGGGTCTACCCAGGATGAGGGTAGGCATACTCAGTACAGGAATTATCCAGTTTTCTTGAGAATCATGTGCTAATGTCAACAATAAAAAACACAAACCCTGCAGAAGTGAGTACATTAATATGTACAGTATAACAGTTCACAAATAGTTCATGTGCCAAAAGAATACTTCTCAATAACTACTTTTGTATGGCAGTTAATTATATAAGTAGAAAATAAACTACATACTCACATATTTCTTGTGTAAGCATTTGCAGGGGCGAGTTAAACTCTACACTGATAGCTCTGTACTGGAAGTGGCAACAGCCAGGTCTGAGTACAACATGTACATCACTGTCTACACCTCTAGCTTTAGATATAAGAAGTATACCAACCTTCTGACTTACACAACAGTCTCCACAGCAAACAAGCATGGGCCCCACTCTGGAAATCTGAAAGGGCTAAACCTACATAACTTAGCAATTTATAGCATTGGGTTGCTATGACAGTGAGTAATGCAATTACCACACAGCAGGCTGTATGCATTTACCAAATGCTGGGCACCAATTGGTGCACTAGGCATCACATGTACATGTGCAGATACCAATAAAAGCAGACTGTACTTGCTATCCCCACATGCAATCATTACATTGCACGTGTTATAGCATCTGTAAACATGGAGAGCAGTTAAAAAAATTATTACTTAATAAAACAAAAATTTAATTAAGTAAAACAAATTTTCAGAATTACTAACCAAAAACATTAAGTAAAAAAAAAACTTAATTAATAACCAAAAAATTAAGTAAAAGCAAACTTTACTTAATTAATACCAAAAAAACAAAAAAAATTGTCAAAACATGCACAGACGGACCTGAAAGTGACAAACAGGTATGTAACAGATATGTGGTTACCGGCAAGAAGTAGATGTTTATGAAGAGTACTGTACATACTTTCAAACATGCATATGTGGCAGCAGTAGGTATGTATGCACTGATGCCATGCATAACTACTTCCATGGACAAATTAGTGTGTAGCTGTGTGCAGTGGGACATAACTGTGACATATGTAGCTCAGCATTAAATGTCAAACATCTGATCATGTTATCTACGTTCTGTACAGTACTGTGTATAATGGCTGTTTGGGGGAGTAGTGCAAACAGCTATATAAACCTTGATGTGACAGAGTAACACATGCATGATAGTCATATAATGTGTAGCTTAGCATTGGCAACTGCTGTACCAGGCTAGTATAGTAATGTAGCATTAGCAGCTATAAATACTCCCTGTAATATTACTGTTATGCACACATGTGACAACTGTTCATGTTGTAGCAAGGCTCAACAGGTCATCCGTGAGGTCTATGGACTTACAACAGTGTGGACCTTGTGTGTGTATGGCACACACATATGGAGAGATATTTATGTGTCAGATATATTAGCATCTTTATAATTATGCTAAATAGCTCACGTGTAGATATAAATATTTTTATTCATCCGATCCCTATTTTATGTATGTATTTATACATACAATTGTTTCAAATGGATTTTATTACTTATTATTGAATATTATATATGCGTGCCATCTTTGTTGCTAGTATGCATATAAGTAGCAGCAGTTATAAGAGGATAGGATGTTATTTTGAAACATTTTACCTACTGCATACTGTTTACGGAATGTTTATATAGATATTTAAAATATTTTAAAACATTTTAAAATGTTCTATGCAGCAGCAGTTATAGTAGGGTAAAATGTTGTTTTAGAATATTTTTACTGTATATTGTTTACAAAATGTCTGCATATATATTTTAAATATTTTAAAACATTTTAAAATATTTCATATTCAATAGGATGTGACATCAGAGTTGACTGTAGCATTTTGCTACAAAAGGGATATCAGTTTTAATATTTCATGTTTAACAGGATGTGACATCAGAGTTGATCTCAGTATGTCCAACAGGATGTGACATCAGAAGTTGACTTTAGCATTTTGCTATAAAAGGGATGCTAGTATGTTTGTTTGTTTGTGGCCTGATGAAGATTCGTTGAAAGCGCTAGCCCTGTGTTTTAATTATCTTAATAAATGGGGTTTCTACTGGACGCTTGGATTTATTTTTACATGCTGGTCGCGTGTTTTTTCTACAAGCTATTGCCCAGTAGATGAGTAGGTTCGAATGAACACTCTATGGTGATTTTGACTCTGTTTTATGTTGGATTAAGAAATCGCAAAGTAGAGCAGTTTACAGGTTACAGCTCCATTTCTTTGCGTGGAACATTGGCTATTTTACGTGACTGACTTGAATTTAATATAGTAAGTACACTTCCCACAATTTAAGCCTGGTTTTTTGTTGTACTTTATACGTTTTGCTTACTATCAGGCGAATAGAGCGCTGTGAGCATTATTCTTTGTTTTTAAACTACGTGACTTATTTTTGCTCACGCGCTCATGGCTGAGGGAAGCAGTCAAAACTCGACAGTTGAACTACCCTACAATCCGGATATGCTTAGAAGTACCAAGTCAGGTACACCTAATATTAAGAGCAGATTTGAAGATGCTGTTATGAGTGACATTAATCCATTGTTATCTTTCAGCCCATTGGCTGAGACATATGATGAACAGAGTTGTAAAGAAGATTATCGAGGGCTGGAAACTTTAGTACAAGAAATGGAAGGAGACTTTCTTAAACTTAAATGCCTCCAGTTACAGAGGCAACACTTCGAAGCATGTATTACCCGCAAAATTGTTCCAAGGGGTCTAAGAATCCTGAAGATGCCAACCACAGGTACTGTGTATAAAGATTTGTTATGTTCATGGCAACAGTTAAATTTAGATACTAGCCTGAAGTACATGGAATTAATGAACAAATACTTTTTACCTCATGAAATATCATTAAGGGAGAAATGCAGAGCTTGTTTACCATGTACCCTAGACTAGTGGCAGAAGCATCTATTGATAAAATGTTGGACAGCATTTTCATTTATGAGAAAAAACTGTTACAGCAAAAACGTGATAAACTTAGAAGGGACATGGACGATTTTAAAAAAGGCCATGTCTTTACTTGGCCCAGAGTGGAAAATGGAGCCAAGGGATGGAAGAACTCACGCTTTTCCAATGAAATGAAAGACAATACCAATAATGGCCTGGCCAGAGATGGACTAGATACCAATGCTGATGGTTCTAATGTTATTGTTATAGATAAACAGACAGGGGGTAAGAAAAATACTATTGTTACCACAGCAATAATACATCAGGATGGTACTAACGATACATGTTCTTCCCCCGCTGGTAATGTTCATAATATATCCGTATTTGAAGATGCTAACACACGGATAGATATATGTGAACATATAGAAAATGAGGATGATAATGTTAATAAGAATATGAATAAAAGTATGAAGACAGTAGATAAGATTAGTCTAGGCATGGATGCCAAGACTAGATTCAATAGTATGAGTACTGAATCAGTCCCTTTCCCCATCGCCAATCAATGGAGAGGGGGTGGGGGGGCAAGGGAACGGTCCATGAGCAGGGGAAGGCAGAAAAAGAGACCAGCAGGACCAGTACAGGCTGGTCCTGCACTAAAAAAGATCTGGCAAGGGATCAAGAATCAATAGTGTGGAACATATCAAGTAAGCTATTAACGGAAGAAGAACAGTATGTCTTGGAGAAGGGTCTAACGTTCATTCCCTCTAGTAGAAGTGATATTACAAACAGCATTATTGACTTGAAAATGTTCATACGAAACCTCCAAATGAAGGTTGATTTTCGCAATAGTACTAGTTTACCCCATCCGTTTAGGAAAGCAAGTACTTACATTCCATGCAACCACCCACTTATCGAGGCTTATTCGAAACTGGTTGAGCAAGGATTATATGAAAATGATGCAAATAATAGGAAGAAGAGATGGCTTGGTAACTTGAAACCAGTACAAAGGAAAGCACTTAATGGTTTGAAAGGTGATAGGACCATTATGAAAAGACCAGCCGACAAAGGTGGTCCTGTAGTTATCATGGATTTGGATTTCTATGTTGATAAAATGTGCAACATGCTGGATGAGTCTGCTTTTTATTTAAAAATCAATGATAGCAGAGTGAATCGGATTATATCAGATGTTTTTAGTAGGTTAAATGTTATGTTTAATGAAGGTAAGATTAATCAAGAATTATTCACATACCTTGTAGTGGAACATCCAACGATACCCATCATACAGGGAATTCCCAAGATTCACAAAAATGGTTTGGACCCACCTATGAGGCCAATTGTTGCAGGGAAGGGCTGGATCACCGAGCCGATTTCCATCTACTTAGAGTCCTTATTAAGACCTATAGTGGACAAGTATACACACATACTAAAAGATACTAAACAGTTCCTAATTAAACTTTACGAGAACACCTCGGTGAGTGATGGTTACCAGCATAAATTGTTTGTGACACTTGATGTCAACTCTCTTTTTCCCGTTATTCCTAATCATGAGGGACTTAACAGCATAAGTAGGATTCTTACTAGAGATGGCACATTCTCCGAAGGAAGGATAGAAGTCATTACGGAATTGATGGAAATCGTATTAACCAATAATATTTTCTTGTTTAATGGTCAAGTATATCTTCAGAGGGATGGCGTAGCTATGGGCACTTCTTGTGCCAATAGCTACGCCAACCTGGTTATGGCTTACTGGGAAATTTCTTCTCTATTTCAGATGGAGGAATTTCACCAAAATGTTTCATTCTATACTCGGTTTGTGGATGACCTCTTCCTTATTTGGAAAGGTGATGAAGAACAATTGAGGTCTTTCTATGATAAAATAAACCAAGACACCAGTTTTTTAAGATTTTCTATGGTTAGTTCCAAAGACATCATACCCTATTTAGACGTATATGTTGAACAATTACCAAATGGTATACTTAACACTGGAGTTTTTCGAAAGGATTGCTATAGAAATAACTTTCTCCATCGAAGTAGTATGCATCCTAAGCATGTTTTTGGTAACATCGTCAAAAGTCAAGCAATGAGGGTATCTAGGCTGTTCTCTGAAGACTCATGCTTTAAAACAGGCATAGAAGACTTGAGGAATAAATTTATAGACGGGTCATACACGGTAACAGAGGTTGATGCTACCCTAGGCATCATAGGTGAATTGAGAGAAGGTAGGGCTTTTCCCTACTTCTCTAGCAAACGAGATGATAGTACCATCACCAAAACTAGTAGTGGAGTTATCAGAATACCGATACATTTTACACAAGATGTAAACAGTATTGAAAGCATAGATCGAAAATACTGGGACATCCTGTTAACAGATCCAGTTATTTCTAGATATTGGACGAAGAACCAAAATTCACATATAAAAATAAGTTGAATTTACACAGAATGTTATGTGGTCCGAATAGGTTTGACATAAATACAACTAGTGATTACAAAATGACTAGAAAATGTCAAAAATGCAATTACTGCAAATTCATAAAAGAAACTGATAAATTTGATCATCCTACTACAGGACAAGAATTTCATTTCACAGTTTCTGCCACGTGTGAGACTTGTCATGTGGTGTACCTGGCAACATGTGTACACTGCCCTGCATTTTATGTAGGGAAGACAGACAGAAAGTTAAAAGATAGAATTAGGGAACACCTATATAAAATCAAAGTCACTTGTCCGTCTAATGCTCTGTCTAAGCATGTACTTAGTACATCTACACAGCATAGCTTTTTGTTTCAAGTAATTCAAAACAATGTTCCATCTCATAGAAGAGGGGATATTTTTAACACCACGGAACAGATAG
The DNA here is from genome assembly GCF_019279795.1 of Protopterus annectens. Taxonomy (NCBI): domain Eukaryota; kingdom Metazoa; phylum Chordata; order Ceratodontiformes; family Protopteridae; genus Protopterus; species Protopterus annectens. Next base: position 372,359,404 of record NC_056728.1, on the reverse strand, counting down.
AGGTCAAATGGATTATCAGGCTTAGGGCTGATTTGTACCCAGGTCTTAATGACAGAGTCTCCATCAAACCCATACTTAAAGCTAGGAAATTCCATTGATGCCTTCCCCTCATTGCCCCCTCCTTGATTATTAATTTCTGGCTGGTTTACTCTCATATTCATAACATTTCATTACATCATGTATTTCCATCTCTGTATCCATCGTTGTTCTCGTCATTTTGCTTTGTAGGCTCATTAGGGGCCATTTGTTATTAAAGCTGTAGACACACTATGTGTTTCCTTTCCTTTCAGCACATATATTCTACCTGATTTTGTATATTAACTTTTCTTATATTTATATTTATTACAACACCAGCTACCATCAACATCCTTGTGTGTGCACATATCTGATCTGAATGATTTATGCAGTTTTAGATACTACGATATTTAGAAGCACATGCTGTACAAGCCATAGATGCAGTTTTTTAAATGTTTATTTTTGTGCATTTATAATTATGCTGAATAGCTCACGTGTAGATATAAATATTTTTATTCATCCGATCCCTATTTTATGTATGTATTTATACATACAATTGTTTCAAATGGATTTTATTACTTATTATTGAATATTATATATGCGTGCCATCTTTGTTGCTAGTATGCATATAAGTAGCAGCAGTTATAAGAGGATAGGATGTTATTTTGAAACATTTTACCTACTGCATACTGTTTACGGAATGTTTATATAGATATTTAAAATATTTTAAAACATTTTAAAATGTTCTATGCAGCAGTTATAGTAGGGTAAAATGTTGTTTTAGAATATTTTTACTGTATATTGTTTACAAAATGTCTGCATATATATTTTAAATATTTTAAAACATTTTAAAATATTTCATATTCAATAGGATGTGACATCAGAGTTGACTGTAGCATTTTGCTACAAAAGGGATATCAGTTTTAATATTTTATGTTTAACAGGATGTGACATCAGAGTTGATCTCAGTATGTCCAACAGGATGTGACATCAGAAGTTGACTTTAGCATTTTGCTATAAAAGGGATGCTAGTATGTTTGTTTGTTAGTGGCCTGATGAAGATTCGTTGAAAGCGCTAGCACTGTGTTTTAATTATCTTAATAAACGTGGTTTCTACTGGACGCTTGGATTTATTTTTACATGCTGGTCGCGTGTTTTTTCTACAAGCTATTGCCCAGTAGATGAGTAGGTTCGAATGAACACTCTATGGTGATTTTGACTCTGTTTTATGTTGGATTAAGAAATCGCAAAGTAGAGCAGTTTACAGGTTACAGCTCCATTTCTTTGCGTGGAACATTGGCTATTTTACGTGACTGACTTGAATTTAATATAGTAAGTACACTTCCCACAATTTAAGCCTGTTTTTTTGTTGTACTTTATACGTTTTGCTTACTATCAGGCGAATAGAGCGCTGTGAGCATTATTCTTTGTTTTTAAATTTTCAGAATTACTAACCAAAAACATTAAGTAAAAAAAAAACTTAATTAATAACCAAAAAATTAAGTAAAAGCAAACTTTACTTAATTAATACCAAAAAAACAAAAAAAATTGTCAAAACATGCACAGACGGACCTGAAAGTGACAAACAGGTATGTAACAGATATGTGGTTACCGGCAAGAAGTAGATGTTTATGAAGAGTACTGTAAATACTTTGAAACATGCATATGTGGCAGCAGTAGGTATGTATGCACTGATGCCATGCATAACTACTTCCATGGACAAATTAGTGTGTAGCTGTGTGCAGTGGGACATAACTGTGACATATGTAGCTCAGCATTAAATGTCAAACATCTGATCATGTTATCTACGTTCTGTACAGTACTGTGTATAATGGCTGTTTGGGGGAGTAGTGCAAACAGCTATATAAACCTTGATGTGACAGAGTAACACATGCATGATAGTCATATAATGTGTAGCTTAGCATTGGCAACTGCTGTACCAGGCTAGTATAGTAATGTAGCATTAGCAGCTATAAATACTCCCTGTAATATTACTGTTATGCACACATGTGACAACTGTTCATGTTGTAGCAAGGCTCAACAGGTCATCCGTGAGGTCTATGGACTTACAACAGTGTGGACCTTGTGTGTGTATGGCACACACATATGGAGAGATATTTATGTGTCAGATATATTAGCATCTTAAGATGTGCATAGAGCAAGGGACATACTGCAACTGTTTGTGAAGGGTGGACATATATATGTTGGTGAAGGTTGTTATGTGCATATTTTTATGTAGGTTGTAGTGTGTGGTAAACAAGACAGCATACAGTGATGGTATATGGCATGTGGTGTTTAAACGCTGTGGGTATGATATGTTAGGTTTTTAGTCTTCCAGACAGGGAGTCCTGCTAAAGATACATGGGCTGAGAATACCTTCAATACATTCTGCACAAAACTGTGCAATATTAGTACATAACTGTATCCCTCTCAACCTTTGCATAATTGATATTCCCACCATGAATGGTGGACTGTATATGTGCCTATATGTAAATCTATATGTACACCAATGGATATTTATATGTACGCTCAAGCTCAATGTTGTAAATGTATTGCCATCCCTTTTGTTAAAAACCCTGTACCCATGAACTACCACAGAGGTGGTAGTCTACTCAACAGCAAAAGTGTGATAAGAGACCACGAGACACTGGTGGACAGTAGTGTCCCTTTTGATAATCACAGTGCCACACTAGTCATGTAAACTGTGTACGGTCCACATGTCATCAGAAAAGGTGTGTCATCCATGGAAAAAGAGGTCAGTGTTCCACTCTACTCATCAGTCATAAAACCCATCATAGAGTACAATAGCCCTTTTGGTATGTACCTCAAAAGACATCTACAGCAACTGTAGATGTCAGGCATATACCTCACAAATAGTGTTATCAGACTCAAACAGATGCCCTATGCAGACTGTCTTACAAAGCCACAGCTACACTGTGTCGCATACCGCCTACCGAGAGGCAACTTCTGCCTAACATACAAAGCTATGCCAAACCCACAGGTGTTGGACATGCTCCATGTAAACAGATCAAAATCCCTACAAGCTACGCACTGTACTGATCTAAACCTTGTAACGTCAAAAAGCAGAACATGCTGGGGTTGTACATTCTCATCTCAGACACATACCATACTCTGGAACTAACTACCTATCAATAGCAAAGAAAGGTCCTCATTAGCAGTCGTCATGAATAATCATGATGAATGGATGTGAGATAGGAAATACAACCCGGGAATCACCTCTGTGTCTCTGCATGACAGGGGCACATGAACTTAAATTACATGGGTGTTGAAGGGCAGGGTACCATATGGCTAGGCTTCTATAGGCCCTATGGCTAATAGCCTATTAGCTACCTAGAACCCGATACACACATGCATGTACTTGTTGCATTAATTGCTATGTGAGGTTGACTGAGTGTGATGGTGAATGCGTAGGTGAATGTGTCAACGTTGTGTATATGTGTGATAGCCTAGTGGGAAACTGTTTATATCATGGTATGCAGTGTTCTAGCTCTGATCCCCACAAAAGATATGTATTCTATTGCTAGGCAGGAAAAGCAGTATGGCATACGGTGTGAAGTAGTCCCATAGTGTTGACTGGAGTGTACCATTGTAGGCTAAAGCAGTACATGTATGCTTATTGATTGTTAACACTAGTGAATACAAATCCCGTATGAACTGTAGTACTACCTGAAGCTGTAGCCCTACACAGCACAGTATGGTATATATCCACATTGCTTGGAAACACTCTTTTCTTTGTTACCTGTAGTCCTCATACATTACATACCTCAGGCATAAGGTTTTGTAAGTGCTGACACACAGTACTGTATAGTACACAGGTGAAGCTCATCTGGGTTGTCATACCTTTGTGTCTTTTAGGTATGTCTCATGCATGTGTGGGTATGCCTGTAACATGGCCTTGGCCGTATGTGTGTTACAGGATATATGTGCATATCTAGCAACATGTATAGTGTAGTACAGCAGTATGCCACCTATATTGATGAATGTGCACATATGTTACTTAGGGGTTTGCTATCAACGGGTAGTGTGGTGTACTGGTAGTACTGTAACTGTACTTTACAATCATTTTAATGGATGACATGTTTCTGTATGCATTAGCTTCATATATACCTCCTGTGGCTATGTGGTGCATTGTGTCACATACAGTGTGCCATGTACTGTTGTATAGTCTTACATACTGGTTTCACTTTGTTGCTGTGCAGAACATGGTTTAATATATAGAACGTGCCAGGCACTGTCAGGCAGTTGTGGGCTGAGCACTGATATGTGGTATTAAAAGTGTGTATCTACTGACAGCCAATAGGTTGCTATATATGGCATTTTATTGATATCTGTACTTTAGAATGTTAAGTGTGCCACATGACTTGTTCACAATTATTGTTTTATTGTCTTCCAGGGACATGTCTCACCATCGCACCCCTGCGTATTCCCTTGAAGAGGAGGAAATCACTATATCCTCCCTAGTACAACATCACACCCTGCTGTTCTCCAGAACCAGCCAGGACCAGCATGAGCGTACTGCACTGTGCACCGTCGGGTTAATGATGTAGGCATGCATAACCGGACTTATGAGCAGGTACGCCATCACTGCAGTGATTTAATTAGACATGTCAGGCAGCATGCCTCCGATGTCCGCAGACAACAGCTTGCCACAGGTGGTGGTGCAGCATTACATCTGCCCCTCACTAGAGTGGAAGAGCTGCTCCTCAGCATGGTGGATCCTTGCCAACCACTACAACAGACATGTGTCATCATGGAGGCCGGAGTCACCCAGCAAGTTGACTCGGAGCGTGCAGTAACATGGCATATCTGTAGACTACTGTTAGCTCGATTGTTAGAACATGCATATGTCAGATGTGTACTGTGTATTTAGAAGATGTGGAGCCTGGTGTTGTGCAATACTGATAATTTGGAACATAATCTGTATGCCTGTGACTGTCAACCGTTGTACTACGGTAAAATTGCAAACTCACAGCAGCAATGCCATAGTTGTTGACACTGACAAACTGTCTCATATTCTTGTAGGCCCCTCTGGTGTGACAGCAAGACAGCAGACCCATGCTGGTGAGTGTTCTACATTTAATATAGCAAATAACATGTGCATATCATAGGTGAGTTGTAGGCCATATACACATGTAAAACACCTACACATAATGCATGCTCTGCATGTTTTCTGTGGGACTATGCACATCCCAGTAACATGAGTAGCTGCCTTAAACACATGCAATACACAGAGCATCCCAAACAATTGTGGCACACTGTAGTGAACATTGTAAAGGCAGAGTCAATACACATGCACACAACATACACCACTTTGTCATACGCAGTACGTGTTAATATGATACAAATGGTGTATTGAGACATCTGCTGTAAGGTCAGACTCCAGTATCCCAAATGTCATCCACACAGCACACATACTATACCTGAGGGGCAGAGACCTATCATGGGGTGGTGCGACACTCTTCAACACACAACACATTCATGTTAGGCAATGCTCCCTATTGAACACCTTACATACCCATGTAACAACTGCCTGTGAAATGGTTAATGTAGCCACAGTGCTGCAGTTCAGGTACAGCAAGATAATTGCCAGTGTGGCACACATTAGTGACCTTGAGTGACCACATGATGCTGCCTGATGATGGCTCATGGTACTACACTACATCCAGTTACAGTAACTATAGTACTACACATAGCATTCATTGCTATACACCTGACAGTTATGTGCATCCAACCATGGTATGTATACCTGTGAGTGATGGTGCACAGGACATTGAAAAGCATTTAATACCTGCACAGCAATGTTGTGTCCATGTACACATTGTGTTCCAGGGTGAGGCCAATCATTGAACAACACACATGCATCAAAGACATGTATACTGTTATTAACAAGGACTCGCTACACTCACTCTGCATGCTGTTGAGCAACACACATCCTGCATGCTGACACGTGTGATAGGACTCTTTGGCTTGTGATACTGTACTCCACCATTGACTACTAATGAGTATGTTCTGGATTGCTGTCTGTTGGTGTGTGTGTGTGTGTGTGTGTGTGTGTGTGTGTGTGTGTGTGTGTGTGTGTGTGTGTGTGTGCGTGTGCATGCGTGTGTGTGTCTACTTTAGTGAGTAGCGTATTTGTGTTCATGTGTTCATGTGTGCATGTGTGCATATGTGCATGTGTGCATGTGTTCATGTGTTCATATGTGCATGTGTGCATGTGTTCATGTTTTCTTGTGTGCATGCGTGCATGTGTTCATGAGTGCATGTGTGCATGTGTTCATGTGTGTGTCTACTTTAGTGAGTAGTGTATTTGTGTTCATGTGTGCATGTGTGCATGTGTTCATGTGTTCATGTGTGCATGTGTGCATGTGTGCGTGTGTTCATGTGTGCATGTGAGCATGTATGCATGGGTGCATGTGTGCATGTGTGCATGTGTTCATGTGTGCATGTGTTCATGTGTGCATGTGTGCATGTGTGTATGTGTTCATGTGTTCATGTGTTCATGTGTTCATGTGTGCATGTGTTCATGTGTGCATGTGTTCATGTGTTCATGTGGGCATGTGTGCATGTGTTCATGTGTGCATGTGTTCATGTGTTCATGTGTGTATGTGTTTATGTGTTCATGTGTTCATTTGTTCATGTGTGCATGTGTGCATGTGTTAATGTGTTCATGTGTGCATGTGTGCATGTGTTCATGTATGCATGTGTTCATGTGTTCATGTGTTCATGTGTGCATGTGTGCATGTGTGCATGTCTGCATGTGTTCATGTGTGCATGTGTTCATGTGTGCATGTGTGCATGTGTGCTAACATCATGTACAGATTGTAAAGTGTGTTTCCTGTCTTCCTCTCACAGGTGCTGAGGTTGTGTTGGTTGAGTGCAGCAGGGATCCTGATGTCACTGCCACAAATAGTGGAAATGATGATACATGTGTTGTGGCACAGGCAGGTTTGACAGGGTCTGTCGTTGGACCGCCAATCAACAGAACACAGCTTTCCACCTCATCTATGCGCACATTCATACTGCCAATACATCCCTCATTCATCACCAATGGCCTTAGCTGAGGGACAGCATACAGTAGGCATTGACCAGGATAGTGTGGTATCTATGGCACATGCATCCCCTCACAGCAGCCATACCGAGATTCCTGGAATGGTACCACATAGGCAGATGTCCAGGGGTTCTCGTGGGAGCACTGCTGGTCATAATGCCCCTGGCAGACGTGCCCCCACAGGTCTTACAACCTCAGGTATGTTCCGGGCTGTAACGCAGGCACAGGCACATATGGAATGGTACACCAGACAGGGACTAAGGGCTCAGAGGGCCTATAACACTGCTATCAATGACAGTATCCATGACCTTGCTGGTGCCATCTGTAATTACACCAAGGTCATTGATAGACATTGGGGGGAGTCATTAGATGTCCTCCGTAATATCATGTCCATGTGCCAGGACAGTGCAGGATGGCTGAGATGTCGATGTGGACGTATGCCAGCAATGTCATTGGCTGGCAGTCATCGCAGATGACACACAAATCACAGCCGCTTCTGTAGTGGCAGTACCAGCCCCAGCAATGTTGGGGCTGGGCTGTCAATAGACCATCATAGAAGACCACATGCACATGGCTCTGGCCAGTCCCAGCAGGGACATGGGTCCAGTCAACATCTCTCTGCCTCTGATGATAGTACCCAGTTTGGGTTAGTACCCAATACTGTCCGTGGCACCCCTGCCAGGCACAGGTACTATGTCCGTGGCCAGAGATGGTGATCTGTACAGCCTAGCAGGTACAGTCTGTGGCTGTCCCACAACCTCCCATATATGGCAGCCACATGGTGGAACTGTGTGCATGCAGATGCATACTCATAAACCAAATACCTAGGGCTAACACATACACACACACATTACATCAACATTGACCCATGCTGTACTGTTGTCCCTCTCACACACACACACACACACACACACACACACACACACACACACACACACACACACACACATACATGTCGATTGGATGGGTAAATGTCGGGCTCTGGCAAACCAACAACACACCCTGTGCATATGATAAAACTGTGCCACCTCCTGTCATCTGTAACATTGATGCAGGAACAGGCTAACATGGTGCTGATGCACAGGGTGACTTTATAGCAGTGTAGCAATGTTAGCATGCTGTCAACAGTAAAGTGTAATGATATCCTGTAGGTATATCTGAGCAGGCATGATGCATTAAAGCTATGATTATCAATGTAGTATTGTTTACACCAGTGTTAATTCCAAAAATGTATTGTCCGCCCATGTGCCACTTGGCTGATGTGTGTAGTTCTGGCAGCATGTGTTGGTGAATGGACAGTACGTGTGTGATGTGTGCAGTACAGATTTGCAGGTGTACATTTGTGAACATGGTGGAGGTGCACTGTCTGCATGTATGTGAATAGTGGACACATGGGAAGGGTGACATGCCCTGTATTACACAGTGTTAACACTTCATACCTTCTATTTTTGGCCAGTATGCATTTTACTGCACATATGTTTTAACTTGGGTACACGTGTGTATGACATGGTTTGACACTATGCTGTGGGTGATACTTTTACTATCTGTCATTGGTTTGCATTCTGGTAGTATACACAACCTCAACAGCCTGACTATAACCAATCATTAGATGATGTCTTGACAACTGACACACAGATGTAGGAAACTCAGTAGCATTTGGATCCTTCCAGTACTATACTATACCAGTAACCAGTGGTATTGACCGCCACCCATTCCTGGGACCACTCCTGTTTGGCATGTAGCCCTTTTAGGTACAAGCAAACACACTAGGGATATGTCCGTCCATATTTGGAAATGCATACAGTGGCCTACAATGCATTCTCCGGATGAGACACTTATCCTCCACAAGAGTATCATACAGACAGATACCTGTTGTCCAACCCATGTTGTAAAGCTATAAGCCAACTATAGCATAGTCATCCACATTTACTAAACATAGTATTCCGTCAGTACCACATAGGTAGTAGCCCCCAACATGTAGAATGGGTACCGATGTGTACATACAGCCAAGTGTTATGTCATCTGTCCTTTGGTATTCACATTTCCAAAGGTATTCTGAAGTCCCTCGGTGTATCACATAAGCAATAAGGGGTCTGTATGCATATCCACAAAGTTGTTGTACACCTATAATGAATGTCCATTATTGACAGACTTTGTTGTGTTTGAACATGTCTGAAATATACCCCAGGCATGAACTCTCACTCACACTATTCTATAGAAACTGTCATGGGTGTGTGTGACACAGATGACCTAGGCCACAGATCACTACAGTGGCTGGCCTTATTACAAACATACATATGTGACCTAAGGTCTGAGAAGCAGCAGCACAATCTGTCAAAGGTAACAGATTTATTAATGTTGAAAGCAGGCTTCACACCTATGCACTAATTGAGGTCACATGTACATATATGTATTTGCCACACAGATACCTGAAGTGTGCAATGCACATACTGTTGTTTTACTGATATGTCATACAGTAGTAAAAGCAAAACCCACAACACATTGACCAACAGGGTCACCCACACACACTCAGCAATTGCAGGATTTAAACACCTAACTAACTATGTTATGATGCTAGGGAAGTACGCATTAATATGACACACTATATGTGTTACCGGGAGTTTTCATTTCCACTGCTATATTTGTGGGATGCTGACATCATCAGACTTGCCAAAGAGGAATATACCACTTTTAAGGTGTTTTCCTAATCTCCAAAAAGGGCACTCCTCTCAAAGGAAATCACACACAAACATACACCCCCCCCCCACACACACACACATTAAGCAATTTTAGGACTCAAAATCCTACCTAACTATGTTATGATACTAGAGAGACACGCATTAACACAATGCGCTATATGCTTTATTGGGAGTTTCCATTTCCACTGCTATATTTGTGGTATGCTGACATCATCAGACTTGCCAAAGAGGTATATACCACTTTTAAGGTGTTTTCCTAGTCTCCAAAAAAGGGCACTACTCTCAAAGGAAATCACACACAAACATACACCCCCCCACACAGCAATTGCAGGATTCAAACCCCTACATAACTATGTTATGATACTAGAGAGATATGCATTAACATGACATGCTACATGCTTCACTGGGAGTTTTCATTTCCACTGCTATATTTGTGGGATGCTGACATCATCAGACTTGCCAAAGAGGTATATACCTCTTTTAAGGTGTTTTCCTAGTCTCCACAAAGGGCACTCTTCTCAAAGGAAATCATACACAAACATACACCCCCCCCCACACACACACACACACTCAACAATTGCAGAATTTAAACCCCTACCTAACTATGTTATGATATTAGAGAAATACGCATTAACACAATGCGCTACATGCTTTATTGGGATTTTCCATTTCCACTGCTATATTTGTGGGATGCTGACATCATCAGACTTGCCAAAGAAGAATATACCACTTTTAAGGTGTTTTCCTAGTCTCCAAAAAGGGCACTCTTCTCAAAGGAAATCACACACAAACATACACCCCCTACACACACACAAACGCACTCAGCAATTGCAGGATTCAACCCCCTACCTAACTATGTTATGATACTAGAGAAATACACATTAACACAACATATATATATATACATATATATATATATATATATATATATATATATATATATATATATATATATATATATATATATATATGAAATGGATATCCAGTGGTGCTAGGACTCATTACACCACTGAGAAATGTAAGTGGAGTTGCAAAAGATAGTTTTAATCCCAAACTCGTATTGTCATTGAGTGGGTATTAGGCATGCTGAAATGCCATTTCAGATATCTAGATAGGTCTGGGGTGCCTTTCAGTATGACCCAGCTACTGCATGTGAGATGTTTACTGTGTGCTGCACTCTGCAAATCATAATCATGCACCAGTCTGTTGGTGAAGTAACCCATGTTGTCATTTTAGGTCCCGGTTACTGTCCTACTATGATTAACAATGATCAGCCAGCATCAGTAGTAAGGGACCCCATGCAGCATGCTCTTGCATGATATATGGCTGTGCTGGTAAAGAAGTGGTGTCTAGTCCAGGCTTATGAATGATGACACTCAGGGTACTGTTCCCTTAATAAAAACAGCATGATTGATGCATACAGTGTTAAGTGTGGGCTATACTGTGTGGTGCATGGTCTACTGCTACTGTTCATCAGGCAATCCGTCTTATCTTAAATTTTTTTTTTTTATTTGTCAGAACAGGTAGTCATATTACTGTCTATTACTTTTATAAAGGATATGTCCAACTCTTTACTGGCAGTGATGTCATAAGGCATCATATAAATAACAGTTACTTATTAATTTAAATATATAATTTTAAGTTATTTGCATTTAACTGAAGTTCATAACTTAAAGTGAAATGGAAATTGTCTCACATATTTATCTTCATTATGCAATGCTTCCTAAGTTTTAAGTTTTAAGGGTCAGCTCCCGGTGTTTTCTCCTGTCTACCTGATGAATCTGGGCATCTTGGAGCAATGCAGCAATTGCCTCATGTACACAGACAACCCTCTCATCCTACCACCAAACACTAAAATCTGTGAGAGATGCACTTATATAGCCAAACTGGAAACAAAGCTGTCTTTACCCAGGACTGGTCTAGATAGTCAAGAGGAGAAGGTAAACACTTGCACCACACCACACTCATCACATAGTCCCTCAAACCCTACACCACCAAAACACACACATAGAAACACAAAACACACCCCTACATTCATGGAGGCTCTAAATAAAACTCTCCTCAAGCAACAGAGACCTCCAAAGCAGAAACACAAGCAAACTCCACCCCCCCAACAAAACACAAATGACACATAGTCCAGAAACTCAGTTTGCCACTCAACCACAGTCCATAAGGCATAACAACATACCCAACACTCTAGTCATAGGTGACTCTATAGTCAGGCACACTGATGTTCCACAGGGGAAAGTTACTGCCAGCTGCCTGTCAGGCACCAGGATCCGACACATAATGCACGCACTCAGGTCACTCCACAACAAGTACAAATACAACTCGGTCATTGTCCATGTTGCTGTGAATGACCTGAGACGTACCTCCCTGGACTACATGAAAAGAGACATGGAGGAGCTCTCAGATCTTGTAACTCAGGCAGCTATGACCTTGCCCTGAGTGGCATCCTGCCATCACCTAGAATGATACCACAGTAAAAGGACAAAATGATTGACTTCAACAATTGGCTAAGATTCTGGTGTCATTTTAAGGGGATCCAGTATCTGACTGCTTGGGATGACATGATCGACAGACCACGATGCTTTGCCAGAGATGGCCTGCACTTCTCACCCTTGGGATTCCAGATACTGGCTAAGGTTCTTGCCACCCCTATAGTGCCTTTTTTAGGCAAGATTCAAATGACAAATTCACCACCATAACAGGTAGAAGCAAGCAAAATCTGAGGGTAATGCTACTCAATGCTAGAAGTCTAAACCTCAAAATACATTCACTCGAGGCATTCCTTAAAGTAGAGAACATCAACATCTGTGCAGTGACAGAGACCAGGTTCAAGGCTCCAGAGAACACCCCTGCATTACCAGGCTTTAATTCATACCACACCTTTCGGCTACCTAACATGGAATGAAACACTAAAAGTGGGGGTGTGTCCATATTCATTAAGGATATCCACACCCTCCAGGCTAGTTGTTCAGCATATGCATCCGAGATCACCCAAGTGCAACTAACTCTGGGAAAGACTGCAATCCAAATTGCAACTTGCTACAGATCCCCCACCATGCCCCAGGATTCCCAATCCTCATTTCTTGATACACTGGAAAATATTAGGGTACAACCCAACACCTAATAATGGGTGATTTTAACTACCTCACCATTAACTGGGAAAACTACTCAAATACCAACTCTTTTGCTCAACGTTTTCTGTAATTCATAAATTCCAATGCCTTGGATCAAATTATCCACACCCGCACCAGGGGCAGCAATATCCTAGACCTTGTCATTACCAACATGGGCGGCCGGTGTTCTACACCAGAGGTAAATTCATCATTGGTCAGATCCAATCATAAGCTAATCACCCTAGACATGCAAATCCCGCCTCCCCCACCCCCATTAGGGAAACTACCATAAAACATTTCTCCAAAGCCAACTTCACGCTTCTTAAGACAGAAGTTGCAAACTTCATGACATCCATGCAGATGGACAATAGAGGTACGACTGCTGAATCCTACACAAATGCACTTTATAAGCACTTATACGAGTGCATGGATCTCTAACAGAACCAAGATGCTATCCTCCAAAAAAAGGAAGCCAATCTGGTGGTCCCCTACCATAAACAAACTCTACAACAGAAGAAAGAAACTGTTGCAAAAAAAAGAGTAAAATCCCATGATTGGAGGAACTCCCTGGTCAGCCTCAGTAAGAAGCTGAGATCTCTCATAAAATCTTCCAAATCTAGTTATGAAAACAAAATTGCCACTGATTCTAAAGACAAGCACAAAGCATTCTATAGCTATGTCAAGAATCTAAATGGCAACACTCAGATATGCTCTGAGTTACAGCACAATGCCACTAAATATGTAGAACCAACTGATATTGCCAACATCCTAGCAGATAGATTCAATGCTAACTTTACCCCCCTCTCACCCCCTAAAGGGCCCATCCCTATACAGGAAGAATGCAAAATTCCTGTAATCACAGCTGCACAGGTAAAAACCACACTCTCCAAAGCCAAGAACACAGCATCCATGGGACCTGACAACATCCCAGGCTGCATTCTACATGAACTACAGAATGAACTGGCACCCCACCTAAGCACCATGTTCAATCATAGCCTCACCTCAGGCTTTGTACCCACTGAATGGCACACAGCGACGGTTATCCCACTCCACAAAGGGGGAGCCACCACGGACTCTGGGAACTTCCACCCCATTAGCCTAATGAGCCTGGTCTGCAAGGCTATGGAACGTATTATCATGGAACTTATAAACAAAGACATTGGTAATCTCCAAACTCTGGACCCCTCCCAGTTCGGGTATATAAGAGGCAGATCATATCTCCTAAACCTGATAGACTTCTTTGAAGCAGTCAACAAAGCCATAGACGAGGGTAAGGTGGTTCACACAGCCTATCTAGATCTCGCCAAGGCTTTTGACACCATCCCCCACTCTAGAATTATAGATAAACTCACTAAACTAGGTATAAATCCCTATGTCACAAGATGGGTTGCCAACTGGCTCACTGACAGAACCCACACTGTGAAAGTAGCAGACTCCAAATCCAACTTCAGACCAGTGACAAGTGGAGTACCACAGAGTTCAGTCCTGGGTCCTCTCCTGTTTGGTATCTACTTTTCTGAAGTACAGGCTAATACAGACGGTCTTTGGCTAATGAAGTTTGCAGATGACTGCAAACTAGGAGCCATAATCGAAACTCATAACAATGTGGACATCCTACAAAAGGGCCTCACTGAGACAGATGCCTGGTGTCAAAGCCATGGCCTCAAGCACAATGCCAAAAAGTGCATTGTTATCCCCTTTGGTAAAAAAACCATGAGCTACCCCATAGGTGGTAGTCTGCTTAACACTGAAAGTGTGATAAGAGATCTTGGGACACAGGTGGACAGCAGTCTCTCCTTTGATAATCACATTGCCACAGTAGTCAGGAAATCCTTCTATGTGGCAAACCTCATCACAAAAGGCTTCTCATCCAGGAAAAAAGAGGTCATTGTTCCCCTCTACTCATAACTCATTAGACCCATTATAGAGTACAACGCCCCTTTTGGTATGTACCTCACAAGACATCTACAACAACTGGAAAGGCCACAGAAGTACCTCACAAAGAGGATTACCAGCCTCAAACAGATGCCCCTACACAGACCATCTCAAAAATCTCCAGCTTTACTTCATTGCATATCGCCTACTCAGAGGCGATCTCTGCCTAACATACAATGCTATGTCAAACTCAGAGCTGTTGAACACGCTCCACTTAAAGAAATCCCAATCCGTCCAAGCTACATGCTCTAGGGACCTAAACTTTGTCACCACAATAAACAGAACATGCTGGAGGGATAGATTCCTGTCCCAGAGACTTCCCATACTCTGGAAAAAACTACCTATCTATGTCAAACAGAGCTCCTCATTAGCACTCTTCACGAAAAATCTTGATGATTGCATTGGAGATAGGAAATTCACCCTGGAGATCACTTTTGTGGCTCTGCTTGACAGGGGCACAGGAAAATAATTTTCTTGGGTGGCAAAAACCAGGGTACCTTTTTGGCTAAGCTTATATAGGCCCTACGGCCAATAGCCTAGTACCAACCTATGAACCTATGAACCTATAAGTATAACTGTTATCATCATCTTCATCTGTCATTCTGCTGCTATCTTCTACATTTACTGGACTAGTGGCACTGCTCATTTCTGCTGCTGACCCTATGAAAAATCATGTGCTTACATTACTTAGGCACTGCAGTACACTACTGCATGCTTTGTAGTGAGGTGTGGAGGACACTTACCTTGCACACTCTGTGTAATGTCATGATGTGCAGATGTGGAGTGTTTTACCTGTTAATAGTAAATGACATGTGTTACATGTGATCATTTAACCAGTACAGTCATTCTCTTTATGAAAATATGTTATGGGGGGGGGGGGGGGACTAACTTTCCTGAATAGATGTCTGTGGATACTGCTGACATGAGTATCTGCCCGTGTCCACACAATCTCTGATTATGCCCATGCCATCTTCATCTGTCTCACACTTATTCCCATGAATGAAGAGGAAGTCCTCCTTCTCATGTGTTAAAGGAATATGGTTTTGAGACCCCCCCCCACTATAGTGCTACAGGGAATTGCATTCCTCCTTGTCTTTGCTCTGGCACATCCTACCATATCACTGGTTCATTTATATCCAGAACCACTTTCTTCCAGGCCTTTGCCCTCTCAGCTTGTTTGGATCCCTCTTTTCCAAAAAGCCATTTGCAATATGTCCTAAGGGTAGCCATGAGAATTTAGTTCTCCTCATGCCTAAAATTGCCTTTTGTCTGTCTAGATCCCTGTTGCTGCATGTTTCATATACCTAACTAACATGGAAAAGTAATACACGGAAGCTTGAATCACTCATCAGCCAAATAATGCACCAATAAAAAGATTTCTGTTTCCACTACATATAAATCAAATATCTGATTGCAAAAACATTTTTGCTGACACAACATCCATATAATGTAAGTCACACATCACCCAGTTAAAATGATCTTTTATCAATCTGTACTAGATCATCAACAAATGGAAGATACTATTGCGAATACTATGACACTGCCATCTTATTCTGTCACTAACAGACTAGAAAATTCATTCCCCTATGACATTTCTGTGTGTATACTGCCATGGTTTTTGATCCATAATTGAAGGTTACAAATGCCACAGTAAACTTGCAGGTATTCTGACAGCACAGTACATTGATATAAATGCAGGTCATCAAACTACACTCACTTCAGATGTACTGTTTGTCTCTATATCTTTTTCTGTAAATGCCAAAAAAGAATTATTGCTAACATTTGTCTTTCGCATTGCCATTAGTACTTTCCCATACGTTTATCATTACTGCTGTCATGAATTCCCATTGATAGGTGACTCTCATGTTATTACTATTCACACTAATTAACTACATCTGAGAAAAAAATCAATGGACAACAGAATTTCCTTCTATTCATTGCTGTATTAACTAAGTATGTGCAGCTTACAAATCATTGTATAACCTATTGCTATTTTATCTTACTTGTTAATTTTCTTACTTTCCCACAACCATTGCCACCTAACTCGACTGATTGCAAGTAAATATGGAAGTCTTACTTATTCATATAAATTCAGGCTCTTTTACATGTTGCTTTTGCAAATCAGGCTGAGTTGCACTTACCTCTATGAATTTCAATAATGCATTAGGGGGTATGTCAACAGATTCACATAAGTAGTCCTTGGGTAGCTGTGGGCTCACTACACTAAATGGCACTGAGCTAAGCTGGTCTCAGGAATGTGCAAACAAGCCTAATAAATCTCAGATATCACTTTATTTAGAAAAGGGAAAATGGAGTCAGCAGCAGTTACGTTTGCATAATCGTGATGCCTAATCCATACCCAAGCTGTATACTGTGGTACACCTCAGCACCTCAAAACGCACACTAGTTTGTGTTATGAGATAATGTTATCATCACAGACATTTATTTGTAAAATGAAGTTTAATAAAATATATAGTACCACCCTTCCACCTTCTCCAGCATAGCCCTCCTGAGGGGTTGCTTCTGTGTTTCCCTCTTTATGCCTCCCCTATTTCGATCTTTCCTATTTTCCCCTTTCTACTCATTTACAGAAAATAACAGGGTGTCCGTATAAGGATACCCTTATATAAAACCTATTTATATATTTTTAAAAGTTAATTAAAATAGCTGGTCTGCATGCCGCTTACCTTAAATACTTATAATGTACTTGCACAAAGCCATGTTTGTCCATAATACCTGAAAACTTCCAAAATTACATGAGCATTTAGGTTTTCACATAGTTAAATCTCATATACTTAAAGATATACATACATACATACACAGTTCGTCTGTGTGACAAAGAAGATGACTTGCACAACCAGCTTGAATATCAAAGAACTTATTTTGTTAACAGAGGCTATCCTTCCAGTTTAGTTGATAATTTAATATCATCAGTACTGGAGACTCCAATAAATAATCATAGAAGTAGTTATTTAAAAAATACACATTATAAAGATGCACGCTTAGCCTTTAATATTAAGTATACAAATGACACACATCATATTACCAGCATTATCATGAATAATTGGAAAATCCTTTTACTTGATCCCATCATAGCGCAGATAGTGGGTAACAGACCCACATTTATTTATTTATTTATTTTATTTTACATTTGTTGACCGGGCTAGTCTAGCTGGATACATGTCCATTTTCAGTAGAGGCCCGGGGAGAAAAGCTCCAAAGAATAGAGGTAGATTAACAAAAACATCAGAAGATCAAGCAATAAGTATTACATTCAAAGTCAAATAAACAAGTAATAGGGTTATACAAATAATTTAAAGAGGTAAACAGACTTAGGTAGATGGACTAACATGGCTACAATGAGGACCCTTGCGGTTTGGATTGGGTAGAAATTAGGTAGTCCTGGGATGTTTACTATTAGTCTGGATTAGAACACGGGCATAGCCATTCAGACTTTAGGAGATCTTTGAGTTGTTTTTTGAATTGGTGGAGAGAGGTCTTCTGTCTTAGGTTGTTTGGGAGGGCATTCCAGGATTTTCCAATAGAATTAGCATAGAGTGCTTCACCTCCCGAGTTGTTAGATTTAATAGTTTGTATTTGTAAGCTTTTGGATGACCTAAGGGATGTAAGGTTAGAGTAGGGGGTAAATATTTTGTTCATTGAGGGTTTTGTCAGGATAGTTGATTGCTTTGAATGCCTCAGTGAGTTGATTGAGTTTGAGAATGTTGGGTAGTTCTAACCATTCTAGAGTCCTTAGATTGTTGCAGTGATGTGTGTGATAGGGCATTCCTGTTATAAATCTGGCTATGTGGTTATAGGTTGTAGATAGTTTGTTGAGTTCTCTTTGTTAAGGAAGGAGAATATCGGGGAGGCATAGAGGAGTGTGGAAAGGAGGTGGGTCCGGGCAATGGTTAGTTTAGTGTGTGGGGTTAGGAAGTTCTTAATTCTATACATGAACCCGAGTTTCTTGTTTACCGACTTAATGGTTAGGCTGATATGCGTATCAAATTTAAGCTTGTGGTCTATGGTCACGCCTAGTAGTTTGGTGTGGGAGACAGGGTCGATTATGGTCCCATTATTTGAGGTCACGTGAATGGTGGGGCGGTTGGTGATAGGAGATTCATTTCCTTGAGGGGTAGAAGTAGTGGGGAAAAACAGAAGTAATTTGGTTTTGGATGGGTTAAGTAAAAGTTTTAGTTCCAAGAACCAAGATTTAGATTTAGTAACAGCTTGAATCTTAAAAGACTGTTATGCAATGATAAAATGGATGTTTCCAAGGTGGACATTAGAGCATTATATAAAAAGGGAACTTATTCTTGCACTAAATGTAACATGTGTAGGTTTATATCTAAAAATCAATCATTTACAGTACCTGGTTTGGATTTAACATTCACACCGACTTTTTATGCAACATGTGACTCGAAAAATGTGATCTACTTGGCTACTTGTGAGCTATGTGATGCCTACTATGTGGGGATGACATCAAGGAGGCTGAGGGATCGAGTGTACAACCATAATTATGATATAAGGAAGGAAAACCTAAACAATGCCCTAGCTAAACATTGCCATCAGTTTCCTAAGCATCATTTCAAATTTAGGGTTATCCAGATAGTGTATAACAACTTGAGAGAAGGTAATAACATTGGGTCCCTCGAACTTTATGAATTAAAATGGATCTTCAACCTTAGGTCACATATTGAATCAGGACTGAACCAAGCACTTAACATCAGACCAGCCTTATTAGGGCTTAGATAAATATAGTTGTTGACAAACCATAGCACTACATTTACTATCTTTTCATATGATGCTACAACATTATAATTATTATTAATTCTCTATATATTTTTCTTATTTATACTAAGTTAACAATTGATGTTCATTTTATTATTATATTTAATAAGATATATTTTTAATAAGAAATATTCCTATAATGCTTAATAGAATGATGTGTGATATACTATCAGAGAAGGAAATATTATAATTTCATTTTACTTAGTTATATATTACTGAATTAGTTTTAGTTATTTTTAAGGAATTTAATTTTATTATGTTAATATTTCACTACAGTGTTGATAATAATGAATTATCTATAGATACTACAATTAGTTACCTTACTTTTGTACCTATCTAGTGACAATATGTCTACATGTGAAATGAGATATAACTTTAACTTTAACTAAAAATCTAACATATACTCTGAGCTGTCTTTTTAAACTAATTAATTAACTTGATTATTTGATTGTTTAATTGTCAGTGTTTTAGTATAAATTAGATGTTTTTTTACCTGATTATTGTAACCTGATGAAGCGCGCCATAGAGGTGCGTGAAAGCGCTTGTTTCTATTAAACTTTTATCTACAGCATCATGGTGGTTCCTTACAGCTTCTTTTTACATACTTAAAGATTAATTTCACCACCTTTATGCATTTGATGAAAGTGTTCATTTCCTTGTAGAAGCTTTCATATTGTCACAGCCATTGCAAAAAACCTGTAATTACTGTATTTGCATAGATGTGTAATGGCTCTCTTCTTTAATAACCTCTAAAACTCCAGGACTACGAATACCACTCCAAATGTAATCCCTTATGTAACCGTCTGGGCAGTAAACTGGCTCACAGACAGAGCCAAAAAAAAATTAGGATCGGGGCACACACTCCTCTCAAAAGCTTGTTATTAAGAGGGTTCTACAATATTTGTACTGAGGTCTCTCCTATTCACAATATACTTCTCAGATGTCAAGGGTCTTTGACCAACCAGGTATGCAGGCAATTGCCAAATCAGAGTTATCTTAAAATATTCTGGACTCCCACATATTAAAGAGAGGGATTAATACAAAGAAACTGAGCCAGGACTAAGGTCTGAAGTTAAATGCCAAAAGTATAGTATTATGTCCTTTGGAAAAGAGGAGCATCTATGCATCTGTCATATAAACAGCACTACCTCCATATTGATAAAATTATTATGGATCTGGGTACATTTCTAGACATTAAATTCCCCTTTGACCAACATGTATCCATGGTCATTAGAAAATCCTTATGCCTAGTCCAGCTGATTACCAAATTTATAACTTTTTGGTCTGAGAATGTTATCATACCTCTTTACCCCTACATTATTAGGTCCAAAATAAAATATTATTCCCCTTTTATGGCATAACTGACCTGACACACATTCCAACTTGAAAGACTCCAATGGTTCCTCACTAAGAAAATCAGTGGTCAGAGTTCCATGACGTATGCAGAATACCTTAAAGCTTTACCTCTTTCCTTTCTATCTTGTACAGATTCCGAAAGACTGATCTCTGACTAACCTTTAAGGCTGAAAGCTATATTGTCTTGAGTGAATTCCTATATTTTTGTAAAATCTATAATACAACAAACTCTATTTCAAGAGACTTAAACATTCACTCTAAAATAAACAGAACCTGCTGACATACTTGATATGTCTCTTAAATAATTTGTCTCCACTGGATTAGACTTCTCCTTCATATTAAACAAAGTAGCTCCTTAACCCTGTACAAAAACAACCTGAATGAATGAATGAATGAATAATCCTCATAGCAAAATGGTATTTAGTAGTAGAATACACACAAACCAAGTAAAAACAAATAATCCATGACAGGTAGCTGCAGTATACCAATGAACAATAGAAACCTTGAACAAAAATACAATACTCAGTGCTGGTAGACTCTAAAATCCCCTTAATAAAACCAGCATAAAATGAAGGAGTTAAGCGCTTTCATTCCTGGAGGAACTTCTTCAGAACTCCATATTACATAAAACACAAACAATAAGTACATTTGCTCACATACCAATTAACCAATAGTCACCCATTAAAAATTAAATTGCTTTAATTTCAATATAGACCTAATGGAAATTGCTTTGTTAAGACCAGAGTATTGGGTAGCATTTAATTTGAGCTGCCATTTTAACTCAGCTTCTAGATGCTCATCCACTACCCATCCCTTAGCATCTTTCACAACTTTATTAATAACCAAAAATCAAAAAGTATTTGTTCATTGAGTCTCAAATGCTTAAAAAGAGCATTGGTGCTTTTTTGCTTTTTTATATCCTGTAAAGATTCATTTATTTGACTTTTTAACCTCCTTGAGGTTTTGCTTACATAAAATGCAGGACATTGTTGGCATTGAGCCAAATACACAACATTCTGGGTACAGTAATTATATCTATCACAAATCCTATACATATTACCATTGACAGTAAATTCTGTGCCACAAAAAATATAGGGACACATAGAACAAGCGCTACATTTTCTCATTGTTTTATAGACTCCCCTTTTCTATAAATTATTTTTGGGGCATTACCCACCCTCGAATATACACTTACTTCACTCTTAAATATCTCCCAGTTCTTTCAGGATGTCTCCAATTGCTTGGCTGTCTAAACTATAAGTGGAAATAAATGTATTTACCCTTCCACATACAGTCTTGGGTTCACCAGATGTAACTTCAATTGTTATCATACTGAAATTACTGAGTGTACCACTTCTAAGAATAGGCATAAAATACCCTTTTATCCTTTTAGCCAGGACTTCTCTCCATATCTCATCCAAAATTTTGTGGGGATACCCACTCCTTCTGAACTTATCCATCAAAATTTCACCCTCTTGTAGAAACGTGTCGAATTCTGACACCATTCTCGAAATCCTAACAAGTTGCCGCTTTACCACTGCCTTCTTTTGGTGCAGGGGATGCCAACTTGAATAATGTAAATAAGTATTTGAAAATGTGGGTTTATGATTGATAGTTGAAATAAACCTATTATTATCCACATCCTTACTTATTTCAACATCCAGGAAATTAATTTTATGCTCATCATATTTTGCCGAAAAGGCTAAAATTTCAACTGTATCATTGATATACAAAAAAACTCATTTAACTTTTCAATACTATCCTTAAAGATGATACAAATATCATCCAGAACTTGGATATACAACACCCAATTATGTACAAAAGAACTATTAAAATAAATAAATCCTCCCATTGGGTCATAACATAGTTGGCAAATAATGGGGCGCAAGCTGTGCCCATAGCGACCCCGGTAACTCGTCTGTAGTATTGTCCTTCAAAAAATATAAAGTTGTTACCTAGAGCCAACTCCATTAAGTTTATCATTGCATTGACTCTCCAATTCACAAATTGTGCACATTTAGTGAGCTCTTGACCAAACCATTGTAGTCCTATCTGATGAGGGATTACCAAGAATGAACTCTTGACATCTATGGTAATAAAAATCAACCCAGGATCAAAAGTGACTTGGCTCATCTTTTCTAAAAAATGCCATGAATCTTAACATACATAATCAGTGTGTCCCAGGCCATTTTTCAATACAATGTCCAAGAATTTTGCAATAAAATACATTTTAGACCTGGCACCATCCACTATGGGCCAAGGGGGGGGGGGGTGTTCATATCTGAATGAATTTTGGGGATACCAAAAATTTTGGCAACTGAAGGTCTGCTGTTAACCATATACTGATATTCCTTCTCACATATTTCCCCTTGCATGAGCATATCTTCCAGCATACAGTCAATCTTTGAATATGCTATTTTGATTTCATTCAAAGATACTTCACAATACATTTTTGACATTAAATGCTGGTTCATGTTGTTCAAATACTCATTATAATCAATTGCCACTAACTCTCCCCCCTTATCAGGCTTCATAATATGTATTTGTTTGTCATCGCCCTCAGAACCAAACCACGCCAACCGTGGGTAAATCCAGCATTACCCACACCCAGGCATGGGTTATTGCTGTAATAATCAGAGAACTATACTGGCAAATCAGACTGAATGGTGAAGTCCTACCTGATTTGAATGTCTATTTGTTTACTTAAACTGGATGAGTATGCGGTTTACTTTCCTTCTGATGAAGTTCTTTCTACAGGGAGCAAAAGCACTAAAATGTGATCTTCCTTATATTTCCTGTGGACTGGTGTTATTGCTGGTGATGAGGGGTACTACAAATATAGCTGTATATCCTTCCATTTGTAGCATGCTATACAGGACTAGCTGGTTTGATTTCCTGCTGGAATCCTCCAATGGCAGTCAGGTCCCCTAAGAAGATTATGGAAAAACAAGGTAATTCTGTCACAATGCAATGCCTTCCTCTGGTATTGTTGAGAAATTCTAACAGGAGTCAGTGTCCCAAGTTCAGAGACTTCAACAATGATAGGCAAGCCCTGCCTTTTTGTCTCTGTATCCTGATCAGCATTCGAATGTTAATACTTGATTCAGAATAATAGGGAGAACACAAAAAGTTGGAGATGGAAAAATGGCTCTGTTATACAACTCTCTGACAGTAGCATAGGTGAATAAAACAATAAAATGACTGATGTAATCAGTCGGAACTTATTATCTGCCTAATTAGAAAATGTAGTGATTAAAAACAATTATTTTAATCCAGAGCAAATTACTCATACAACTTCATAATTTTATGCAAAAACACTGTCACCAGTATAGTTAATAAATCGGACAACAAACTTCAGAAGGAATTTAAGAACTCAGAAAGACTTGTACAGGTAAAAATAATGTTGATTGTTTCTTGACTTTGTCTTACTCCGGTATTAATCAGAGCCTGCAGCTGTTAAGGCTTGCGTCATGCTTCACTCTCATTAACTGCTTGCAGAAGTAAGTTTTTTTTTTTTTTACTTTTTTTTCTTTTCAGACTCTAAAACTCTAAAATAAATTAGAGGCTTCACCAAAAGTTACACGCTTACCAAAACAAGATGATCCCATGTCAGCACTAAACTCCCCTGTTAGTCAGATGATCACATAAAACTTATACTTTGCAAATGATACAGATTCCTACTATGTATATAAATACATTTCAAATTGCCAGATATAGATACATAATAATAAGCAGTTGGAAAACCAAAGGCAGAGAAGTTAGAAAACAACAAATCGCAGTTTTGTTCAGATTAGAAGGATCAAGGTTGCCCAGCTGTACCTATTTAAAACAAAAGTACAGCTGACAATTTCTCTCCTACACTATGTGGAGAAAACATGTACTTTTTCTATGGGGAGGAAGGCAAACTTCCACCTTACTCAAAGTCAGAAAGAACAAAAGTAGAACATCAAACAAAGGCACAAAATGCTAAAAAAATTACTTTAAACTCACCTTTGGATGTTAGGAGTCCACAAGTGTCCTCAGATAAGCAGTAGGATGTATGTATTCTCCAAAGTCATTAGAGCAGAGAAAAAAGTGGAACAAACTTTATTAACCCTAATATGCTGCACAGGCATCAGTTTATGTCCAATGCAATTGCAAATGCAGTACATTAGGAAGTAATCCCAGACCTGAAAAATGACAGACATGAACTTGAAAAAGTTTGCAGATGCTATTTTTTAATTTAATTAGCCATTCTTTTGAAATGATGATATGGCATAATAGCAATAATCCATGCCAGTGTGTGGATAATGCTGAATTTACCCATGTCTGGCTTTGCTTGCATACTTGGGTTTTGACCTAATGATCAAACTATTCTAACAGCTGGGTAAACCCAGTATTACTCCACACCTAATTATGGATT
Source organism: Protopterus annectens (assembly GCF_019279795.1). Taxonomy (NCBI): domain Eukaryota; kingdom Metazoa; phylum Chordata; order Ceratodontiformes; family Protopteridae; genus Protopterus; species Protopterus annectens. Next base: position 372,334,015 of record NC_056728.1, on the reverse strand, counting down.
ATTGCTAAATTATAAGTAGAGGTATTTGAAGTCCAGTACTACATATCAACATCACCATACTGACGCCTGTTAGAAAATGTTGCTTATAGCCGTGTCATCACTGGGCAACATCTCCCAAAATGCATGTTGGGATGTCAGTTTGTTAGTGGGAATATAGAATATAATATAAGGCATATAAGAACATATTCTATACTTCCATATGAATAACTACTGCATATATGTGCAATTTTTTACAAGTCATTTGGTGTGATAATATGACCATTTCAAAATCGGTGGTGGTACTTAACTGCCTTGATATATATTATCCCTTAGGTCCAATATCATCTGCTATCAATAATGTTAATTGTAGCCTAAACATAACTGGAAAGGCTTTCATGCTCCACAGGCTAAAGAACTCATATCTTTGATAGTCACTGTTCACCACACTAACATTTCTACAAGACATATTAGGAACAAAAACGTTTTTAGACTAAACCCTTTATTAGAACAAATGAATAACTAATGGCAATATGTGTACACTATACTAAAATATTTAGTTGTTGTTATAATGAGGCATCTAATACAATGCATTTCACTATTCTGTTATACATAACCTGTTTAAACAGAATATATATGTTAAATGTTTCTTTCAAAGATATTCCAGAAGTCCAACTCTCCAATTACTCATTGGTATTTTGATGTGTTATTCCGTGATGTATGCAAGTTTTTGCAAAATTTTGAGAAGTTAAAAAAATATTGTGACCCATCCAGCAAGTCCCTAAGCCTCAAAAGGGTGTATGAGCAAAACCCTATTGAAACTAGGTTCTGTATGTAAGCTGTAGTATTGTGAATATGAAAAGTAACTATATGTCCAATAAACTTGAGGATGGAGATCAGCAGAGTTATCACAAGAAAATAAATTATAGTGCTGGACACAACATCAATTATGCATTGCTATTCTTGGGAAGTAAAGTATAAAATCATACTTCCATTATGTTGATATGGATGCTGACATGACTATATGATTTTTTTCCTGACAGTCACATCTGTCTGTATGATTCAGTCCTTCTTCGAATTCTAAGTAATATTTTATTTACAACAGTGCATTACCAAGGAAATAACTGATCTCACAGCAGTACCCCAGAATAAGTTATTTGCTACTATAAAAATGTTTATTGGAACTACATAAAAATATTTCAGAGAATACGTTCGGTGCAAAAATGTTAATTCCGGTGTATAACTGTATATGTTTATTTTGCATATTAATTTCCTTTCCTCATTCTTTCATTGTATTTATTTTTTCTTTGGGAATGTTACATTTGTTTCCTGTAAGAGTGTCTTAGGAGAATTGTGAGATGTGAGATGTAAAAATGGAACATTTTGCTAAGTTGCTGTATTATGCTGGCACAGGTAATTAGGTTACAAATTGCTTGTTGTGACTGGTTTATGCTAATATTTCTTAGACTGTCTTATATAACATTTCAGTTTTTATTAAACTGATCACATTTTACTGGTCTATTATAATTTTAGTTCTTCAATGTCTTTGAAAATTTACAGGCTGAGCAGTTTGTAGGTCAGTACATTTTTCTTACATGGAATATGCATTGCTGCCTGTAACTCCTGTTATTAGTATATCTCATAGTGGTTTTTTTCTGCATATACTGATATGGATTTTATTTTTACTGCTCATTCGGTCTGTTTATTCAGTCTTTGGTTTATTTATAAACTACTCCCTGCACCTCTTTTTTTGGAAAATGAGGACTTTTAAGTTAGATGTGTCCTATCAGCAAAAAATAAATAAATATAAAACTTAGTTATACTCAAGCATCTGAAGGTACAAAACATTTCAGTAATCAGGGCAAGAAGACATCAATGCATTTATCAAAAATGAATGTGAGAAATAATCGAGGTAATTCATAAAGGTTACTGTGAGGTATCAAGAGACAGCCATAACATGATTCTCTAGCACAAAAACATCAAAACCACTTGGGGATGTCTGTGAGGCTGTGCTATATGCCAATGACGCAGTCTGGAGAGAGGGGTATAATAATTAGCCATGTGCTCTCTACCTCCTGGAATCTCCTCTAGGAAGGCATCTACATGCAGTGATCTGCCATGTAGATTAGCAAGGCCACTTCTACCATGCTATGGTAGTGATCACAGACAAAAAGGCCATGTTCAGCCATCATAGAAGATGTAAGTAATAACGAGAGTCGTGGTAGGGTACAGTCGGGAACTGTGTGAGTGAATGTATGGAGTGGCTGCATGTATGAGTCATTGTGTTTATGTGTGTATTTTTGTGTGTGCCTCCATGGGAGATGGTGTAGGGAGGGTACGGGGGGGGGGGTAGGGTTGCATACTGCTCAACCTGGAAACATCAAAAATCCAGACAAAGGCCCATGAAAAGTAGGTACAACTGGCCAAAAATCAGGATGCTAATTAACATAAAATCTGCATACATAATAAGGTGACCCTGCCCATCCACATGGAATTATGGGATACCAACATGAAGATTGAAGTCACTAAATAATAATAAATAATGGCAGACAATTGAATTTCAGACTTTATATCCCTCATAAAAATGCATAATAATGCAAAACCTGTTATTCTTGCAGCTATCTGAGTTAACAGCAGGAGCAATATTTAAAATCTGTCGCTTCCTATTTTTGAGCCTTTGTCTCACCAATTTAGTTTTGGCTTTTTTCAGATTTCTTGCTCTGAGAGATTGCAGCTTGGAAATATCATATTAAAATAGATGTCTCCCAGATATTGAAATCTTTTATTGTAAACATATGCTTACACGCCAGAGAAAACAAACCGTATAGCAGAAAAATGTTCACTCAAAATAGAATTCTAAAGGATGTTCCACAGTACTGTTTGGCTTCTTGTCAACTCACTCTGTTCATAGGTTCATAGGTTCATAGGTAGGTACTAGTCTATTGGCCCTAGGGCCTATATAAGCCTAGCCAAAGGTACTCTGGATTTCGCCACCCAAGACAATTATTTTCCTGTGCCACTGTCGAGCAGAGCCACAGAAGTGATCCCCGGGGTGAATTTCCTATCTCCCATCCAATCATCAAGATTTTTCTTGAAGAGTGCTAATGAGGAGCTTTGTTTGATATAGATAGGTAGTTTGTTCCAGAGTATTACAAGTCTCTGGGACAGGAATCTATGCCTCCAGCATGTTCTGTTCATTGTGGTGACGAGGTTTAGGTCCCTAGAGCATGTAGCTTGTAGAGATTGGGATTTCTTTAAATGGAGCATGTCTAAAAGCTTTGGGTTTGACATAGCTTTGCGTGTTAGGCAGAGATCGCCTCTATGTAGGCGATATGCAACGGAGTAAAGCTGCAATTTTTTGAGACGGTCTGCATAGGGCATCTCTTTGAGGCCAGTAATTCTCTTTGTGAGGTATTTCTGTGCCCTTTCCAGTTGTTGTAGATGTCTTGTGAGGTACATACCAAAAGGGGCATTGTACTCTATAATGGGTCTATTGAGTGACGAGTAGAAGGGAACAATGACCTCTTTTTTCCTGGATGAGAAACCTTTTGTGATGAGGTGTGCCACATAGAAGGATTTCCTGACTACTGTGGCGATGTGATTATCAAAGGAGAGACTACTGTCCACCTGTGTCCCAAGGTCTCTTAAAACACTTTCGGTGTTAAGTAGACTATCACCTATGTGGTAGTTCATGAGTACTGAGTTTTTACCAAAGGGAATGACAATGCACTTTTTGGCATTGAGCTTGAGGCCATGGCTTTGACACCAGGCATCTGTCTCAGCAGGGCCCTTTTGTAGGATGTCCACATCTTTTGGAGTTTTGATTATGGCTCCTAGTTTGCAGTCATCTGCGAACTTCATTAGTCAAAGACTTTCTGTGTTGGCCTGTACTTCAGAGAAGTTGATACCAAACAGAAGAGGACCCAGGACTGAACCCTGTGGTACTCCACTTGTCACTGGTCTGAAGCTGGATTTGGAATCTGCTATTTTCACAGTGTGGGTTCTGTCAGTGAGCCAGTTGGCAACCCATCTTGTGACTTAAGGATTTATACCTAGTTTAGTGAGTTTATCAATAATTCCAGAGTGGAGGATGGTGTCAAAAGCCTTGGCAAGATCTAGATAGGCTGTGTGAACCACCTTACTCTCATCTACGGCTTTGGTGACTGCTTCAAAGAAGTCTATCAGGTTTAGTAGACATGATCTGCCTTTTACAAACCCGAACTGGGTGGGGTCCTGAGTTTGGAGATTACCAATGTCATTATTTATAAGTTCCATGATGATACACTCCATAGCCTTGCAGACCAGGCTCATTAGGCTAATGGGGCGGTAGTTTCCGGGGTCTGTGGTAGCTCCCCCTTTGTGGAGTGGGATAACTGATGCTGTGCGCCATTCAGTGGGCACATAGCCTGAGGTGAGGCTATGAATGAATATGGTATTTAGGTGGGGTGCCAGTTCGTTCTGTAGTTCATGTACAACACAGCCTGGGATGTCATCAGGTCCCATGGATGCTGTGTTCTTGGCTTTGGATAGTGTATTTTTTACCTGTGCAGCCATAATTACAGGAACTTTGCATTCTTCTGGTATAGAGATGGGCCCATTAGGGGATGACAGAGGGGTAAAGTTAGCACTGAATTTATCTGCCAGGGTGTTGGCAATATCCATTGGTTCTGTATATTTAGTGCCATTGTGCTGTAACTCAGAGCAGATCTGAGTGTTGCCATTGAGATTCTTGACATAGCTATAGAATGCTTTGTGGTTGTCTTTAGAGTCAGTGGCGATTTTGTTTTCATAACTAGCTTTGGAGGATTTCGTGAGGGATTTCAGCTTCTTACTGAAGCTGACCAGGGAGTTTCTCCAATCATGGGATTTTACTCTTTTTTGCAACAGTTTCCTTCTTCTGTTGTAGAGTTTGTTTATGGCAGGGGACCACCATATTGGCTTCCTTTTTTTGGAGGATAGCATCTTGGTTTTGTTAGGGATTGCACGACCCATGCACTCATGTAAGTGCTTATAAAGTGCATTTGTGTAGGATTCAGCAGTCATACCTCTATTGACCATCAGCATGGGTGTCGTGAAGTTTGCCACTTTTGTCTTAAGAAGCGTGAAGTTGGCTTTGGAGACATTTTTTACTGTGGTTTCCCTAATGGGGGGTGGGGGAGGGATGTGGATGTCTAGGGTGATTAGCTTATGGTTGGATCTGACCACCGAGGAATTGACCTCTGATGTGGAGCACCGGTTGCCCATGTTGGTACTAACCAGGTCTAGGATATTGCTGCCCCTGGTGGGGGTGTGGATAAGTTGATCCATGGCATTGGAATTTATGAATTCCAGAAAATGTTGAGCACAAGAGTTGGTACATGAGTAGTTTTCCCAGTTAATGGTAGGGTAGTTGAAATTGCCCATTATTAAGGTGTTATGTTGTACCCTAATATTTTCCAGTGTATTAAGAAATGAGGAGTGGGAATCCTGGGACATGGTGGGGGATCTGTAGCAAGCTACAATTTGGATTGCTGTCTTGCCCAGAGTTAGTTGCACTTGGATAATCTCGGATGCATTATGCTGAGCAACTAGCCTGGAGGTGTGGATATCCTTAATGAATATGGACACGCCTCCGCCTTTAGTGTTTTGGTCCAGGTTAGGTGTCCGAAAGGTGTGGTATGAATTATAGCCTGTTAATGCAGGGGTACTCTCTGTCACTGCACAGATGTCGATGTTTTCCATTTTAAGGAGTGCCTCGAGAGAGTGCATTTTGAGGTTTAGACCTCTAGCATTGAGTAGCAATACCCTCAGATTCTTCTTGCCTGTACCTGTTATTGTGGTGAATTTGTCATTTGAACCTTGCCTAAAATAGGCACTATAAAGGTGGCTAGAGCCTTAGCCAGTATCTGGAATCCCACAGTTGACAGGTGCAGGCCATCTCTGGCAAAGCATCATGGCTTGTTGATCATGTCATCCCAGGCAGACAGATACTGGATCCCCTTAGAATGACACCAGAAGCTTAGCCAATTGTTGAAGTCAATCATTTTGTCCTTGTACTGTGGTATCATTCTGGGTGATGGCAGGATGCTACTCAGGGCTAGGGTCATACCTGCCTGGGCTACAAGATCGGACATCTCCTCCATGTCCCTTTTCATGTAGTCCAAGGAGGTACGTCTCAGGTCATTCACACCAACATGGACAATGACAGAGTCATATTTGTACTTGTTGTGGAGTGACCTGAGTGCATGCGTTATGTGGCGGATCCTGTCAGCCGACAGGCAGCTGAAAGTAACTTTCTCCTTCTTTAGCCTGGTGAGTGGAACATCAGTGTGCCTGACTATAGAGTCACCTATGACTAGAGTGTTGGGTACGTTGTTATGCCTTATGGGCTGTGGTTGAGTGGCACACTGAGTTTGTGGGCTATGTGTCATTTGGGTTGTGTTGGGGGTGGAGGTTGCTTGTGTTTCTGCTTTGGAGGTCCCTGTTGCTTGGGCAGGTTTTTACTGAGAGCCTCCCCGAATGTAAGTGTCTGTTTTGTGTTTCTATGTGTGTTTTGGTGGTGTAGGTTTTGATGGACTATGAGCTGAGTTTGGTGTGGTGCAAGTGTTTACCTTCTCCTCTTGACTGTCTAGTCCAGTCTTGGGTGAAGAGAGCTTTGCTTCCAGTTTGGCTATATAAGTGCATCTCTCACAGGTTGTAGTGTTGGGTGGTAGGAGGAGAGGGTTGTCTGTGTACATGAGGCAATTACTGCATTGCCCCAAGATGCCCAGATTCATCAGGTAGACAGGAGAAAACACCGGGGGCTGACCTTTAGACATACCTGGATAGGTGCTTATTTTTTAAGTACTAGAGACTGTTTTCCTCTAGATAGTAAGGAAAGTTGAGTGCTGTAGTAATTTGTAGCTTATTTAGTGCTTACAATAAGTTCTGAACAAGTGCTGAAACAAAAAAACTGGCTAGTTCTAAGAAATAAAATTAAGCTAGAAGGCTTCCCTCCAAATCTATATCCAGGCTAGACTACCCACAGAAAGGCAGGGAAGAAGCTTAGAAAAAGTTTCTTTTTTTTTTTTTTTTTTTTTTTTGTTAGTGGAAAGAGAGAAAGGAGTAGCAGAAACTAAGCTGATTGGCCTTCTCAAATGTTCTCCCTCTACTGGGTAGAATGAGGTAATGACACTAGACTGGGAGGAGGGTCCCAGATCAAATTTACACTAGGGGCGAACAACTGCAAAGCCACCAACTATAAAAACACTATACCAACAGAGAGGGAGGGTGGGAAACAAACTGCAGAAATGTTTCTCACAGCTGAAAAGCAGCACTGAGCCTTTAAATGAAAGTTTTAAACAGCTAAAGGAGCCTCTAGAAAAAAGAGTTTAACTGCAACAAGTTATCAGAAACAAACAACCCAACAGATGCTTAATAAAAGTGGACAATTTCCAGTTAATACCTCACACATAGTGAAACTAGCTAGAAAAATACACAGTACACAAAGTGCTATAAATAACAAAGAAATAAAGAACAAAATAAGCAAAAAACAGGATACTTAATGTTATATATTATAGTTCCAAGTTTGCTCAGTTTCCTTCCTTCGATTAGCTCAGTGTGAAATGGCAGAAACACTCACAATTTAACTTCTTAGGTAACAGAAAGTTGAAACCTGAGACAGCTTTTAAGAAAGAAATCTCAAAAGAACCAATGAGGTGCTTAGTCTAAGCTGTAGTCCAGGTGACCTTAGTCAGCCAATGACCTCAAACAATTCTCTCTCACTGAAATGCCTGATGGCTTTGGCTAAACCAAGATGTCCCTGAATATGTGCTCAGACACACAGCCTCCACAAACACAAGGCCCAAATACAAGCCTGAATATGGAAATGCTGCAAATATCCCCACTACTTAGAAACAAACTGCAGAAATGTTTCTCACAGCTGAAAAGCAGCAGTGAGCCTTTAAATGAAAGTTTTAAACAGCTAAAGGAGCCTCTAGAAAAAAGAGTTTTACTGCAACAAGTTATCAGAAACAATCAACCCAACAGATGCTTAATAAAAGTGGACAATTTCCAGTTAATACCTCACACACAGTGAAACTAGCTAGAAAAATATACAGTACACAAAGTGCTATAAATAACGAAATAAAGAACAAAATAAGCAAAAACAGGATACTTAATGTTATATATTATAGTTCCGAGTTTGCTCAGTGTCCTTCCTTCGATTAGCTCAGTGTGAAATGGCAGAAACACTGATAACTTAACTTCTTAGGTAACAGAAAGTTGAAACCTGAGACAGTTTTTAAGAAAGAAATCTCAAAAGAACCAATGAGGTGCTTAGTCTAAGCTGTAGTCCAGGTGACCTCAGTCAGCCAATGACCTCAAACAATTCTCTCTCACTGAAATGCCTGATGGCTTTGGCTAAACCAAGATGTCCCTGAATATGTGCTCAGACACACAGCCTCCACAAACACTAAGACCAAATACAATCCTGAATATGGAAATGCTACAAATATCCCTGCTACTTAGAAACAAACTGCAGAAATGTTTCTCACAGCTGAAAAGCAGCAGTGAGCCTTTAAATGAAAGTTTTAAACAGCTAAGGAAGCCTCTAGAAAAAAGAGTTTAACTGCAACAAGTTATCAGAAACAAACAACCCAACAGATACTTAATAAAAGTGGACAATTTCCAGTTAATACCTCACACACAGTGAAACTAGGTAGAAAAATACACAGTACACAAAGTGCTATAAATAACAAAGAAATAAAGAACAAAATAAGCAAAAAACAGGATACTTAATGTTATATATTATAGTTCCGAGTTTGCTCAGTGTCCTTCCTTCGATTAGCAAATTACAAGATAGCAAGGCAAGCATAGCACTAAGATCTCAATGTTTAGTAATGTCAGTCTCCAAATCTACACAATACTGATTTTGCCTAATAATTATCATAACTCATGAGTAGCCAGCAAACAAAATAATTGGATGGAAAACAAAACAAAAGTGAATAAGCAGCTGGCCTGGAATCTATGTGTTGTGTTTATCAAGAGTCAATCATAGTTTAATTACAGGTGAATTTTATACTAACAACATTATGTACACAATACAGATTGATCCTTTGTAATGACAACAATAACACATGCAGTGTGCCCCAGCACAGCAGAACTCATCTTTCTCCATCTCCCAGTCTCCAGTCTGAATTTAACAGGTTAATGGCAAAAAGAAAAGTCTATACAGGTCCCACCACAGTAAACCAGCACAATCAAAGGGATGACTAATTAGTAAAGCAGCATGTATATTATCAATACATATTGTCATTCTACAGCAGTTACTTATGGTTCCACCTCAACGCTTTCAAAAAGCATGCCACATAGTTGACCAGAAATGTAGCCCTCAGTCTTCTCTCATTGTGGCACATTTTTCTTCAGGGTTCTGGCATTATCATGCATTCATACCAAAACTTGACTAATTCTCCTTAACTTTATCCAATAATTTATCAGTTCACCTGCTTTAAATCCGAGGTCAGCATCCTTGTACAGCTCTTGCTGCAATACTGCGCTTTGTAATGCAACTAGGGTCAAAATGTCAGGTTCAGGCAGTGGGGCAGAGGCAGAGGCTTTCTACTGGTTTCAAATTTTTTTACAACTCCCAACTTCCAAAGTTACTGAAGACAGTGCCAATTTTAGTCCTGACCCGTACTGTTGTCCATGCTAACATTCATGCATGAGCATTGGGTAGCAGGAGTCTGTGCAGTGGAAGTGCTTATGAAGTTCCTACAGCAATTCTTTACATTAGTTATCAGTAGAATCCACAGACTAGTCACAGCAACAGTCCTCTCACTTACGCCTGTTCACACACTGGAGACAACAATCTGTGCACCTGCAAAAGTAAAGAAAAAAAATACTCTCTAAATCAAGTTTAGACACTCGCACAAAATATAGCACAATAGGCAAACAGCAAACCTGGCCAGCTTAGCAAAGTGCAATACAACAAACCACAACGGTCTGTGTTGACTTAATGACATGACTTTATTTACCAGGCAAGAAGTGTAGTAGCTGCCAATTTCAACTGCTGAAAACAAACTGACAGGATATTCCTTGTTTTCATCTCCTTCCATCTCCTAGTTTGAAATGTGAGGCTGGGGAGTGAGATTTCACCAGTACAAGTGTATGTGTAAGCAAATTTGAAATCTTTGTTTCCTAGTTTCTGAGAGCATTCCCCCCTCCCTCTGCCAATCAGTGCAGCAATATTCCCGCTCCAGTCTCTGTGTCTGAGTCCGACAGACACTCCAGGCAGTCAGGCAGTACCTAACAAAGCTGATGTCAGCACACACACCCCTACATGAGATGATATCAGCCATGACTTTAAAATTGTAAAAAAAAATCAGAAATTAAAGGGGCCACTTGGAAATTCATGGCACCCTATTATTTTGCCCTCAAAAGTAAAACTTTAATGGTACTTAAACCAGTATGAGGATCATAGGAGAGACAGGTAGTGAGACACTGGACAACAGAGATTACTGTGTAACATCCATGCCTTAAGCAAGCAATAATGCCTGACAGGGTGTGTGTTACTGTGGAAACAATGCCCACCCAGGGATGTTCTAGGGGTGGTCTATATCACGTTATCGAACTTTTAAAAGTTCAAACGTCATATGGTCGACACCATATGATCGAACTTTTAATATTTTGAAAGTTTCAATGGAGATCTCTGTACAGTGCGGAATGGGAAGATTTCCCTTTCCTACATTGTAGTGCAATTTCAGAGTAGGTATATTTAAAGAGTGGGAGGTGGGGTGCAGGGGTGCTTGCCCCCCTGCTTACAATGTTCAGGTAAGTTTTTTCTGTCATTTATTTTTCTTTTTATTAGATTTTCGAACTTTTAAAGGTTCGACCATATGGTGTTGACCATATGATGTTCGACCTGTTAAAAGTTCAATCATCTAATATAGACCCTCCTGAGGCCCCACGCCACAGATGGAGGCTTCTACACCCCTTGAAGGGCATTATTTCCACAATAACACACATCCTGGAAGGCATTATTGTACTTAGAGAATGGGCTGTCTGTAAAATTGTTGTCTTTTACTACTTATTACTTTTTTATTACTATTTTTTTATGTATATTTGATGTAAAATAGTTCATCTACTTAATGTTTCATACTTGCTGTAGTATATGTTAATGATGCTGGAGGAAGCATTTTGCATCCAAAATATAACACTTTAAAAAACACCCAGGTATATTTTTTGGTTCTTTACTCCTAAGATGTTTGGTTTGTTGGCAGTCATTGGAGAAAATTCATGCTAACAGAAATCCTTTATTTAAGCAAGTTTTGTAATTTTATACAAGCAGTAATTAAAATCCCATTCTATTTTTGCGCCTTCATTCCCTGTTTATTTTAGGAATCCCATTCTATTTTTGAGCCTTCATTCCCTGTTTATTTTAGGCTTTATCCAGATTTATTCAGCTGAAAGGTCCCGAGGTATGTCACTTTCTTCACTGTTGCTGTTGCCAGTAGTCCAGCTTACTAACTCTCTCTCACAAGCACACCCCTGCTTCAGGAAATGCATGCTAACACAAATCTCAATATTCAAGTAAAATATGTTACTATTTTGAACATTTACCCCCTTTATTTTAGGTTTATCCAGCTATTTTGAGCTAAGAGTAAGAGCATACCTCTCAACTGTCCAGATTTTTGCAGAATATCCAGATTTTTGGCTTATATGGTTGGTCTTTTCCTCATAAAATTAGTAGTGTTTCGTGAAATCACTGGGGATCAAATTCATTAAGTAATGACAGACATTTGAGTTTCAGACTTCATATCCTTCCGAAAATACATGCTAATGGAAATGCTGTTATTCCAGCAACTGTCTAAGTTTGAAAGAGCAATATTTAAAATCCATCCCTATATTGTGGCTCTGTTCAGATTTCGTGTACCGAGAGGGTGAAATGTATGAGAGGTATGCAAACCTCTTATGTGATGCTGCTGCTGCCAGGGATTGCCCAATCACTCTCACTCTTCACTTTTTCTCTCGGTCTCTCACACATACACACACACACACACACACACACACACACACACACACACACACACACACACACACACACACACACACACACACACACACACACACACACACACACACACACACACACACACACACACACACACACACACATTTTGTTCTGCTTTCATGCTTTCATGCATGCATTCACTCTTACAGGCAACATAAACACACATACACGCACACTTTTATAGGTTCATACGTGTGTACTAGCCTAATGGCCCTGGGGCCTTCCTAGCTACAGGATTACCCTGGTATCGTGACACATGATCTTAGTTCCCAGTGCTTCTGTCAAGTAGAGCCACTGGAGTTATCCCCCGGGGTGAATTTTCTATTTCCCAGCCACTCATCAAGATTTCAATTGAAGAGGGTCAGCGAGGTGCTCTACTTGAGATATATATGGGAAGTCTATTCCATAGCATGGGCAGTCTCTGGGTTATGAACCTGTCCCTCCAGTATGTTCTGTTGTGTGTGTTAATAAGGTTGAGGTCTCTGGAGTGTGTGGTGTGGAGGGATTGGGATTTCTTTAGATGTAACATTTATAACAGAGCTGGGTCAGACATGGCTTTGTAAGTTAAGCAGAGGTCGCCTCTAAGTAGGCGATATGAGACAGAGGATGTGGATTTCCAAGGTGATTAGTTTGTGGTCAGATCTAACCAGGGAGGAGCTGAATATTGGTGTAGAGAAACTGTCACCCATGTTAGTAATGACCAGGTCAAGGATGCTTCTACCTCTAGTGGGGGTAAGAAAATGCTGGTCCAGGGCATTGGAATTAATGAACTCCAAGAAACATTGGGCAGGTGTATTGGTACATGATTAGTTTTCCCAGTTAATGGAGGGGTAGTTGAAGTTGTCTAGTATGAGAGTGTTAGGTTGGATCCTAATAATCTCCAGGGTGCTTAGGTACGCAGAGTGTGAGTCTTGGGACATGGTTGAGGACCTATAGCAGGCTATGACCTGAATCACTCTCTTATCCAATGTTAGCTGCACCTGAAGCATTTCTGATGTGTTATGTTAGGCTACCAGTCTGGAGGAGTGCACATCCTTTATGACTATGGAAACACCGTCTCCTTTGGAGCTTTGGTCCAAGTTCTGGGGCTGAAAGGTGTGGAAAGAGTAGTAGTGTAGGAGTGCTTTCTGCTGCCTTGAACCAGGTCTCTGCTACAGCACAAATGTCGATGTTCTCCATTTTAAGGAGTCCTTCGAGCGAATGCATTTTGAGATTTAGACTTCTAGCGTTGAACAGCATGACCCTCAGACTGTATTTGTTTGTAGCTGTTACAGTGATAATTTGGTCTGTTTCATTTACCTTCGATCATCTCTCTCTCTCTCTCTCTCTCTCTTACTTTCATACATGCATACACTCTCACATACAGACATAAACACACACACACACACACACACACACACACACACACACACACACACACACACACACACACACACACACACAAAAATGCTTTTTATTTTCCTCTTTTTTATTTTACATTCACTAAACAGCAAAAGTGCTGTGTAGCAAGCATAAAATAATGGTGCCTGTTATTTTTTTTTCAGTCTGAGCTCTATGGCAGCTTGACATGATGCCGTGAAGTGGTAGACTCATTTTTCAGTAGGCATTACCTGTCGATTAACACCCTGTTGGAGAACGTTCATTTTCCAATCAGGGCGTGCTCTACAAGTCACCCATTCTGTAATGCCACTTAATTTCAACTCATTGAAACATTGAGATTTTCTAATTCAGTATATAATCTTTATTTGATTTTATATAAGAAATATATACATGTTTTTATTGTAGATGTTTATATACATACATATATTTCTGTATTAGTATGCATTTGTTGTTTATTAGGTGCCTTTTTGATTAGGATATGTATGTTTGGTACATATATATATGCAATGGAACTTTAAAGTTCCCATACTGTGTTTTTATACTGTGTTTTTATTGGTTGTTTTTTATGAGAATGAGTATTTAAATGGTTGTTTTACACATTTAATTTGAAAGTCTGATGAAGCGTTCTTGGGAATGAGAAAGCACTTACTTCGAGATAATAAACTGAGCTTCATATTATTGGTCTGCTTTGATTGTCATGCTGTACCTCTTATCTTTATTCTGGTTTTCTTTTGTTTGATTTGGAGGTACTTTATCCATTTGGTGTCTCATTTTTTACATTTGTAATGCCACTTAAACTAGTATGAGGATTGGGGGTGAGAAGGGTAAGGAAGACACTGGACACCAGAGATTACTGTGCAACATCTGTGCCTTAATGCCACTTAAACCAGTATGGGGAGTGGAGGGTAGGGGGAAACACTAGACACAAGGGCTAGTCACTATGGTATGCCGTGAAAGCACATTAAATAAAAGGTGTGGGAACCACTAGACACCAGAGTCTGACTGGGAAAATATAGAAGAAGGATTTGAACCATGCATCTTCTTTTTTACAAGAGCCCTTTGCATTAGCCTGCTGCACTAACCAAAAGTTAGTGCAGTAGATATTTTCTTAAGCATATTGAGAATCTTGGGCATAACACATTGTCATGTACAAGTGTGAGGGAAGAGACCAGACATGCATACCTTCAACCTCATAAACTCACTCCCTAGCATGCATTTTCTAAAGGATATGAAGTGTAAAACTTGAATGTCTGACATTAATGACTAAACTGTAATCATCCATGAATTACCAGGGCAAGGAAGATGAGACATCATGGATGATCTGACAACAGGGACAAGTATGATGCATGTAGTGTGTGTGTATGAGAGTGTTTTACTGTGTACTTGTGCATGTTGGAGTGACTGGGAGGGTTTGCCTCTGCTGCCATGATGCAGTCGCAAGTACATTACTTACCACAGGACGTACTGATCTGTACTTCATGATCGATACCGTTATTCAGAGGCATGCAAATAAGCCCATAATGAGGTTTTACCTCATTGAAGCTAATTTGTCAATGAACTGTGGAAGCAGGGTCTTTTTAACTGGAGCAGTATAGCTTTTGCTGGGACTGTTAATGATTCCTTGGGAATGCTTCATGTATAAATTAATTAAGAAACATCAGGAGAAGGATATCTAAACAATCAGCATGAGATCAAATGCAGTAAAGAATTGAAACTGGCTTTGTTAATAGTATTTTTTTCTATTTTTTTCTCCAGTCTTCCTCAGGCCATAAAGCTTACCCATGCCTGTCAGCTGTTTTAACCCATTCTTTGCTCCTGGGTCCCAGAAACATGTCTCCTTTATTCCTTGAAGATAAGGTTCGAATGCACTGAGAATATTGCTGTCATTCATGAGGTGAATGAGGGCTACCCTTTTAGCCCTGATTGCCCAAACATACTCGCTTATGTTCAAGGAGTTGGCATGTAATGGACCTGAGTTCCATCTTGGGGCTCAAGACATGTAATGTGACTTACTTGAATTGCAGAAATTTAAGTGTGATTAGGGTAAAATGTATACTAACTCCCAAATTTCTGTATGCCAGAAAATCCATTTTTCTCTGAGGTACAGCCATCTCAGAGTTAGTATATTTAAGTACTAGTGGTATGGATGGCAAAGCTCTACGCCCTCCCTCCTATACTAAGGAGTACAAAGGTCTTTCCTCCTGCAGAAAAATTAGTGACCTTTGTAGTTCGGTGTTATTTGTACAGAATCACACTCATTTTTCTTAGTTTCAGGACTTGAACTGTTGTCTCTCAGACTTCATATAGGGAATGAGATTATCAATTTGTCTTGTCACCCATGTAAAGTTACATCTCCAAGTGAGCCCCAGTCAACACCATGGATTCTACCATGGCAAATACACTCACTAGTACATGGCCCCTCCCCTCCAAAAAAATAAATAAAGAATACCTAAGACAAATCGTTCCTTTTTCTCCTCATGTCAGATACATCTGTCACTCCATCTGTTAGTCAAACTGTTTGTCTGGGTCATAGTCAGGGCTTAGTTTACCCACACCAACAGAGCTGGCTTCACATTTTTCATGGTTTATGCTAAAATGGGAGAAATATCCCTTCCCCTTAAACTTTTAGAATCTCAGATTAATTGTGTTAGTAGATGCACAACCTACTGCATATGAAGATATGGAGTTACCCCACATCACAGAAAAGTCAGTCTTCTTTTTTGGGGTCTTTGAATTTTGGATTGGGAGGAGTGAATGGTCAGCTATCTTTTTAGGGTGGGGTGTGACAGACAGTGCTAAATAATTGCTGATCAGGCTTGGATGCAATACAAGGGGATTTATTTAAACAGCTGTGGATGATATTGTGTTTTTTTCAATTATGAAAGACTTTTTTAGTCCTTGACTTTGGGTTGCAGTGTCACCAGTATGGGAATTGCACAGGGCACAACTGACCTAGCTACATTGACCTAGCATTGTTACACTCCAGTGCCATGTATAAATTATATTTTTGGAAGGTCATCTTAAATGCCTTAAACAGTTGATGAGTAGTCACTAAATGTCATCTTAGCACTGAGTAGCACAAACAAATGATGTACTGTCAAGGAAGAACTTAACTGTCACCCACTAAAAGGGATTACGTAATGTGCTGTGTTTGTCTGGGTATCTTAACTGTAAAACCAAAATCTCAGACCATATTCAGTCAGAAAGGAATATTTTCTGTGTGTAAAGAAAATATGGATGAATATGATATATTGAGCCAGTGGTAACTGGTAAAATACCTCACCTAACACCTTATTAATAGATATGGGGAACAACCAAATAGAGAACAGAGAGTGCCCCAGAAGACATTAAGAATGAGTCTGAAAAATTATGGAATACTCTTTGACATCCTCCTGTGAAGAAGAAGAAATGCAATCAGCTGTGTAGTATTGCTGACCATCTTTAAAGCAGTTAGGCAAGCAAAATTATGTACGTAACTGTGATGAACATTTCTGAGGGGAAATCACAATCAGAAATTAATACATTTTAGAGTCTATCATTGGAAAAGAAGTGAATAGCCATAAAGAAGCGGCCTTCACACTTTACTGATTCATATGCCAGGAAAAAAAGATAAAGATACAATGGCTCTAGGATGATCATTTAGCTGTGATAGCAATCTTTGTAAAAACAGAATGACAGAATGACAGATCTGGCTATCTTGCCCTATTGTTAATGCCCAAGAATGGCTTCTTGAGCAGAGGTATTACTATTAACTACTTGAGAGATAGTGTTGATGTCAGTTAATCAAAACTATTGGTCCTGGTTTCAAACTACATCAGGTGGGACACAGCCAGGTAATCACCTTCATGATGTCATAATGCTGCTATGGCAAGAAGTACTATCATATAATATTAAGAACAGAGGCCAGTTCACACATCATCCTATGCATTTTGTAATGATTTAGTAATAGCTCAGTTTATTTGGAAGACATAATGTCCACTAAGCATATATCCATTTCTGTAAAACACTATTAAGAAGTCCTATGTCTGATTCTACAAGCAGACCCTATGTTTACTGTGATTTCCCTGGGTAGGAACGTTGACTTATGACGAGTGGTTTTGAGCTGTTATAAACACTTAACATTCCACCAATCAATGTATATCCTCTTATTTGCCTCCAATGATATTCCAGTCTCACGGAAAACTTATTGCATTTTCGTAAACTTTGCATCATACTTGCAGAAGCAATGGGAAAATGGTTTAAACAAGAGGAGTAAACTGGTTTAGGTCCTTCTTATTGTCCATTTTGGACTTGGTGAGCTGCTATATAAGATTATTTATATGTTTATGTTGAAAGGATAACAGGAAATACAATGCACATGAGTCTAGCAACCTTTTACACCAGCAGCAATCCTTCAACCTTATCTCCTTTTTCAAAGAAGACAAGGATAGTCAAGCCAGGCATGAATTTGTGAATTCTCATCCAATCCAATGTAATTAAGCACATTACAAATTACAATAAAAGACTAAAAATATATAATTTATATAATAATTCTAGTTTCAAAATGTGTTTGACTATTCTAAATGATGAATAAGACTTGTAGACAAAATAAAATCATGATATAATGAATAGGTATTAGCAGATTGGCAAAATGCGAGCTGGAACAAATGTAATATTAGAAACCTACTGAAAACCAGTAATGATCAGAAGAATCTCTAGGCCCATTGGATAGCTCTACAGCTGATATTGCTCTAGAAAAGTTAATATTAGTTCTTGACATTTCACATGTTTAGCATGGGTAAGCTGATGGCAGAGTTTCACAGATGGGGTTGTCAAATAACTGGCATATTCCACAAATGACATGGTAACCTCCCAAATCTGAAAAAAACTGAAGGCAGAATTAATCTACTTTTTGCAAATCCCACCCTATTCATGATACAGAAAAAAAACATCATAAGAAAAAATGGTTTGTTATCTACTTGTATGACAAAACTGTAAATTCCTGCAAATATTTCCAGCTCCTGTGGGAAGTTTGCTGGTTAGGAATATATTTTCTGCTCCTGCTACAACTGTATCTGTATCTTTGCTTTTGTTGCTAGGGACTTCAACATGGCTGCCCTTCTCCATCCAGAAAGTGGGCTGGTATTGGCCATTCACTGTTCCTCTTCCTCATTGACCTGTCTAGTAGCCAGACTGATACTCAGACTCAGGTTTCGAGGAACATAGCCAGGAATTTAACTCCCTAGTTTACAGATCAGGCAACTTCCTTACAAGGGTTTGTGCAATCATTTGATAATTTGATTCAGCTGAATACTTATCTTTATAATCCATTTCAGTCATGATAGCAGCAGCAAGGAGAAGGGAAATACAGAGGCTTTATCAGAGAGGATTCGATGCAACCGGGATAACAACAGGTATTAGAGAACAGGGTGGGGACCAAACTAATAGGAAGCCCAAAATGATAACTGAAGGCTGTGAAAAGCACAGACCAGTAAATTTAGATCGGGAGAAAACACCATATCTTGGACCTATGATCAAATCTCACAAACCACTGTGGTGGATTTAATGGATTATCACCAAATGCAGAAAGAAGAGGTGGGCAGTTTGACCCTGGGCAACGTGTACTGCAGAAGAATTTGTAAAGTAAGAGAGAGATGGCCCTGATTGTCAAAACACTGAGCATGACCCGAGAAGTAAGTCAGAGGTTACCCTGGATAATGAGTAGTGAACATGACTTCAGGAGGGAGAAGACGTGACCCTGGACAACAAGCATGAAACATTTACTCAGTAGATCAGTTAGTGATCCTACATAACAAGTACTGCACATGAATTTAGGAGGGTGGGAGTGACAAGACCCATAAAAACAAAACTGAATAGAAAATTTGGAAGAGGTGACCCTTCACAAGAGCAGTGACATTGAACTAAGGATTTGGAGGAGGTGACCCTAGGCAGGTAGAAGTGGAAAATATCCAGTGAAGTTGGGCTAGATGAAAGGACAGTTGAGCTGTTCTTGAAATATAGATTTTGCAAATTTACCCAAAATGTTGAAGTTAAGTAATGTTACAAGGAAATATTCATCAAAGAAATACAAACTAATATGCTTGATAGTAGGATGCAGGACAAAAACTTTCAGAACATTCACATTATGGATCAATTCTAATAAATAGGCCCACATCTGAAAATAAAGTCTTCTCAATATGGAAAAAAATATTCATTATTTCATTGCACAAGGTTGCAATCAATGCAGATCATTCATACTACAGGCCTATTGCCATTTTCTCTCCCTTATCAAAAATATTATGAAAACATGTTCATATGCAGCTTCTTAACTATCTAATAGATAACCAGTTTTTGCCCTCAGTGCAACATGGCTTCCATCCTCTTTACTACACAACTACTACTTTACTGAGTTTTGTTAATACTGTGAAGACCCGGGTCTATATTACTTCAGCGAAAGATGTTTTCAGTGAATACATGTTCATCAGTCACCAGCCACTGAAATTAACTTCAGCAAACCACGGAATTTCTCCCACAGTTCGGAAACACTAGCCCACCGAATGTATGGAACACAAAAAGCACTAAATCAAATCCACCCAAGTAGGAGGCTTCACCCCCCCCACACCCCTCTAACTATATATACCAACTCTGAGATCGCACTACAGTGGGGAAAAAGGCAAAGTTGAGAGGATGGCCAAGTGTTTCTGAACTGTGGGAAAAATTCTGAAGTTCGCTGAAGTTAGTTTCTGCGGCTAGTGAGTGATGAAAACGTATTCACTGAATACGTCTTTCACTGAATTAATATAGACCCAAAGACCAATAGAAATGTTGGAAGCCTAGTCTGCACCATCTTCCTATAGTTATCCAAAGCTTCTGATACT
This sequence comes from Protopterus annectens, assembly GCF_019279795.1. Classification (NCBI taxonomy): domain Eukaryota; kingdom Metazoa; phylum Chordata; order Ceratodontiformes; family Protopteridae; genus Protopterus; species Protopterus annectens. The sequence goes on along the minus strand of NC_056728.1, from coordinate 372,313,774 downwards.
AAATTATTACATAAACTTTCATCCTTAGAGATCACCAAGTCATCACTGCAATGGCTACCTCGCAAACAGAACACAAGTAGTGAAATGGAAACATGATTTCTACACCTTCTTGCCAGCAAGTGTTGGTGACCCACAAGTATCTATACTATGCCCCATATTTTTCAAAGTATTCATCAATGACCTCTGCACTGATGTAAAATGCCATCCCATATCAATAAGCAAATGACTCATCCTTAATCTGTTTTGGCGAATCTCTCTCTCTCAATTGTAAGACTTTACACAACAATCATTCTTATCAATTGAAATATGGCTAAATAATTCACAACTACTACAAAACCAACAAAAACAAAATTAATCTTTTTACCCCAAAACACATTTCTGTCAAAACACTATTTATTGTTTCTGCCAACAACAACAAAATTAGAGCAAGTAAATCACACAAAATTACTGAGTATCATCACAGATGACCAGTTTAAATTTGACCACTATGTTTCACACATGGTTAAATAACTCATCAAAACTAGGTACATTATACAGAGTAAAAATCTACCTCACTGACATAGCCAAAAGACATACAGCTTATATTTTCTTACTGTTATCTGTTCTCTACGCTGCCCCAAACTTCAAGTCTCACAACTATCCAAATTTTAGAAATACTACACTAAAACAGCCAAATTTGCAGTCAGCTATAGCAATAGAACACACAACTGCCTAGCCTTCTCAGAATTAAACTGGTTAGAACTACCACATCACCTAACTCTCACTCAGCTAACTGCAATACACAGACTTTTTTTAATAAGTCAGAAAATTGTTCAACCCTTAACAACTTAATATGACACTACTCCCCAATAGTATTTTAAGATCTAGAGAAAAACCACTAACCACAATAACCAAATCATCTAATACTGTATGTGACTCTCTATATTTAAATAGTGTAGCTAAACTATGGATCTATATCCCGCAACCATAGAAATCCATGCAGAATGCAAACATTTGAAACAGAACTAAATTTTCCTCTATCAAATCTATCAAATTAATGGATCTGCTCCTGTATATCTCCAGAATAAATGCCATTGTTATTGTCCGCTTGAGTTATCATCAAACCATTTCTCTTTATTCAGAATCTTATGCCCCACAGCCAAGCTTCACCATTACCTGAATAGTTTTGATAGCACCTCCCAGCCACACATAGTTTTGTGACACTGCTTACCTCCACCTCTGTACTTCTAATATAAACCTTATGATAGTCATATCTATAGTTATCTCTGAACCTGCTTTATATCCCATCTCTTAACTACAGTACTAACATTTTCTGCCATATTTCCTTCACTCACTTCAATTTATTTGAATTTCTAATATAGGTTCATAGGTTCATAGATAGGTACTAGGCTATCTGCCCGAAGGTATTTGTAAGCCTAGCCAGAATGTGTTGGCTTTCGCCACCCCCTTAGATTAGTTCCCTGTGTCTCTGTCCAGCAGGGCCACTGAATTGATCCCCGAGATAAACTTTCTGTTTCCCATCCACTCGTCAAGATTTCTTTTGAAGAGTGTTAGCGAGGTGCTCTGCCTAATGTAGATTGGGATCTTGTTCCAAAGCATGGGAAGTCTCTGGGACAGGAATCTATCCCTCTTGCATGTCCTATTTATATATCTGTTATATATAAACATATATATATGAATATATCTGTTATCTAGTATCTATTAGATATTATCTGTTTATTAGAGCTATTATCTATTTGACAAACCCACAAATATACATCTTAAAATGTTCGATGTTCAGCATCTACTGATGCATACTATCTTTTATACTGCAATATTTGCTTTTATTCCATAAAATGTAATATAATTACCCAATGCATGTGCAATTGTTAGTGTATATTATTTAATGTCTGTTTACATATAATACTGAAAGTCTGTTTAGAACTGTTTGTAATATAAGGAAAAACAGACAAAAAATGTTTGTAATATGTTGGAGCTGCCCACATTAAGTGGGTTTTAAATTTGCCATGCTAGGCATTATTGCATACGACTTTAGATGTGGAAACTGGGAAACTAGTTTAGAGCACAGGGAACTGCATTGGCAGTAGAGACTGAATGCTACAAATTCTCCTAGGAATTAATGACCATGTTTTCATTGCCCACTTGTTAAACGTAAGGGCAGCAAAACTTTGTATATTCATCATTCATGATTTCATTGGTATTCTTAGTACAGACAGTCCCCGGGTTATGGACATTCGACATGTGGACACCCCATAGATGTGAACGGGCTGCTGCAATGTCATAAATAATGTAGAAAAAGTTAAAATCACTAGAGTGTGTGTGCGTGTGCGTGCGCGTGTGCGTGCGCGTGTGCGTGCGTGTGTGAGAGAGTGATGTGTGAGTGAATGCAGGTATGAATGAGGAAGTGACTGTGTGTGAGAGAGATCGGGTGAGTGAAAGCGATGTGTGAGTGAATGCAGCTATGAATGAAGAAGTGAATGTGTATGTGAGAGTTCTGGAGAGTCAGAGATGTATGAGTGAATTCAGGTATGACTGAGGATGTGACTGAGTGAATGTTTGATCGGGAGAGAGTAAGAGTGATGTGTGAGTGAATGCAGGTATGAATGAGGAAGCGACTGTGTGTGAGAGAAATCAGGAGAGTGAGAGAGATGTGTGGGTGAATGCAGGTATGAATGAGGAAGCGACTGTGTGTGTGTGTGTGTGTGTGTGTGTGTGTGTGTGTGTGTGTGTGTGTGTGTGTGTGTGTGTGTGTGTGTGTGTGTGTGTGTGAGAGAGAGAGTGAAGAGTGAGAGCAAGGGAGCAAACCCCTGGCAGCAGTTAAGAGGTAGGGGGTTGCATAAGGGAGGGTGTTAGTTATGGAATAGATAAAGTAGGGTTAAGAGAGAGTGCGTGTATGTGTGTGTGTGTGTGTGTGTGTGTGTGTGTGTGTGTGTGTGTGTGTGTGTGTGTGTGTGTGTGCGTGTGTCATACCTCTATACCTCTTAGAGGAAGATATCTGGGCAAAGCCATAAATAAAAGTGGGACAAATGCCTAAAAATAGGGACAATTTTAAAAAATATTGCTCTTACAAACTTAGAAAGTTGCTAGAATAACAGGTTTTGCATTAGCATGAATTTTCTGAAGAGTATGAATTCTAAAACTCAAATATCTGTCATTTTCTAAGGTCTTTAATGATTTGCCACTACTTTTTTGGTTGCCTAACAAAGAAGCTAGAAAATAAGTTGCAATAGCAAAGAATAGGGCATCAGAGGTACTATACCAGCTTCTGGAAAGTGACTCAGTAAGGGGCACAAAGAAACTATATCAGGTTACAAGGCAAAGACAGAAAGATAAAGAAGATAGTCAGACACTCTTCATAAGTGATATCAACAACAACCTGCTCACTAGTCCACAAGACATCAAAGGCAGGTGGAAGGAGTATTTCCAGCAGCTTCTGAATGAAGAAAAGCCCACAGAAGCTGTACTGCCCCAGAAACACCATACGATGAAAGAAGAAGAGGAGCCCACCTTAGGAGAAGTAAGAACAGCACTAAGGAAGATGAAGTCAGGGAAAGCAGCAGGCTCAGATGAGATCACAGCAGATATGATAAAGATGCTGGGTGAGATAGGGGAGAAATGGCTCCTGAGGGTACTAATAGCAGTGTGGAGAGAAAGGCGTATCCCAGATGACTGGAGAATAAGCATACTCATGCCAGTGTACAAGAACAAAGTGGACATCCACTACTGTGGGCAGTACAAAGGCATCAAACTCCTACCACATTGCATGGAAGTTCTGGAGAGGGTGATTGATAAATGGATATGCAGAGTAATAGAATGTAAGATGTGAGATGACCAGTTCAGATTCAGATCATGATGCAGCACAAATGACCTGATGTTTGCATTGAGACAGATACATGAAAATAATTTAGAGATGAGGAGAAAGTCCAACTGGGCATAACTAGACTTGGAGAAAGCATATGACAAGGTTCCCTAGAAACCTGATCTGGGCATTGCTGCAGTGGTTTGAAGCCCCAGAAACATTAGTAGAATTACTGCAGGCTATGTACAAGGACCCAGTGACTCAAGTACGAACAGTGTTCACCCTCACAGAGGGGTTCCAAGTGGGAGTGGGTGTACACCAGGGTTCAGCTCTGAGCCCACTGCTGTTCATACAGGTGATGGACTACATTAGCTAACAGGTTGGAGGGGACAGATCATCAAAGCTGCTGTATGCAGATGATGTTGCAGTGTAGGCAGACTCTGAGCTAGAACTTCAGCAAAGGATAGGAGAATGGAATACAAATCTGAAGGCAAGTGAGATGAAACTAAGCACAGATACGATGGTGGTAATGGCATCAAATTGGAGAAACCAGAAGAAGCTGCGAATAGAGATAGAAGGGAAGATAGTGTAACAGATAAACAGCTTCAAGGGTAGTCTGAATAAAGAGGTCAAAGGTAGAATCAGAGGGGCTGCAGCCAACTGGCATAGAGTATCAGCTGTAGTCTATGACAGAACAATGCCAAAGAAGCTGAAAAGTAAGGTGTACAAGACAATGGTGTGATCAGTACTACTGTATGGCACAGAAACCTAGGCAGTAAAGACAGAACAGTTGAAGAAGCTAGAGGTGATGGGAATGAAGTGCCTCTGAAAGTTGGTAGGATGCACACTGTGGGACAGTCAAAGAAATGAGGACATAAGAGCAAAAGCCAAAGTAGCTCTAATTGCAGAAAAGATCAAAGAGAACAGATTACAGTGGTTTGGGCACATGTGCAGAAAAGCAGAAGACAATCTGGTGAGGAAGATTTGGGAAAGACAGGAAGAAAGTAAGAGGAAGCGAGGAGATCCAGCAAAGAGGTGGATGGATTGTGTGAAAGAAGATCTGCGACAGTCAGGCATGAGTGTTGAAGAAGGCAGGAGTGTGGCACTGAATCGAGAGAGTTGGTGACAGTTAACACAATACCCTGACCTCATGTAGAAAAAATGGGAAAAGGGGGGCAGATGATGATGTCTACCTTTGCTAGACAACCAAAATGTTATGAAAAATGGACCAAAAATATGAGGCAAAAATCTGGACATTCTGTGAAAATCTGTACAGTTGAGAGGTATGGTTTGTGTGCGTGTGAAAAAGTCCTCATAAACACTGCATTTAATAACAAGATATCTTAAATCAGCTTTGCTGATAGGAAGTAAGGAAGCATAGCTCATTGGAAGTAAGGAAGCATAGCTACAGTATACAGTATTATGTTTAAGATTTTTTGTTTGTTTGGACATGTTTCTAAAGTATTTTATATGCAAATAAAAGTAAAATAAATACTAGACTGAGGCAAACATTTGACTAAGTGACATATAATAAGAACCATATGTATGTGTTTCAACTTACATACAAATTTGACTTAAGGGCAGACTAAAAAATGGATCTCATCCTTAACTCATGGACTGCCTGTACAATTACTGTAGTTAGTTATTTTCTGTATGTTAACTAACATGAAAAATAATTTTAACTAATACCCAATTTTTCTTGCATGGTGTATTTTTAAAGAATTTTAGAGTTTCTAATAATTACTATAGGCTATTATAGCTGTTTGATAGTAAACTAAGAGATATGATTTTATTTTAACATGATCTTGTTTATATTTTTAAATTTTTGGAACTGACCTTGTCTTTTTAAAGAATTTTTTAAATTGATACATTTTCAATCACAACTTTTTAACAATACACATGCATCTTATTGACAGTTGTACATATTTTGTTTGTTGCTGTATTCTATGGTTCAGTTTTCAAACCCTGTGGCTTTAAGCATGTGATTATTCTTTTACTATTTTAGTTTATTGTACTAATCAATCAATTAATGTGCACTGATTAGGGCAGTTATTTAAGTGTTAGCAAAATCCATGGTATTATGTTTCTGATGAAGTCTTAAATAATAAAACGAAAATGCTGTGGTTTGTTTGTGAGACATTAAACTAATTATTTACTTGTGTTTTTACAAATTATATTAAAGCATTTAAATATCTAAGTGGAATGTCCATTTCCTTGATCTGTTCTAGTACACTATCTTTGGCTTCTGTGCTCTAAATTATGCTAGTACATTATTTTCAATATAGGGTGGCCCTTACTTCACATAGGATGACACCTAAACATGTGGAAAAAAATTAGTTTCAATAATTGGCTTAGATCATGATGGCAATACAGAATGATTCAGTGCCTCATCGATTGGGAAGAAATGTGTTGGGCTCTACACATCAATTACAAAAAAAAAAAAAAATAGGCTACACCTTTCCACAAAAGGTGTTATGGTACTGAGTAGAATCTTTCCTTCCAGTTAGTATAATTTTTAGACAGTGTCACATTAAAGGCCTTTCAAGTTAAAATTCATCAAACATTAAGGTGAATGTGGGATTCTTCACTGACAGACCCCCCCCCACCCCCCCACACACACACAAAAAAAAAGTTGTCAGAAGATTTACTTTGGATTTGAGAAAACTTGTCCATATACTATCACAGAAGCATGGTTCAAAGACCACTCCTACATTTCAGAAGTACGTTTTTCAGAAATCCTTCTGCTTGGTCAAGTTCACCAACAAAGAAGGTGATGCACCCATTTCCATCACTCAATCCTTTAAAAGTAGAGCCAGAAAAATAAACTGTGGACATGAAGTACTTCACAGATAGGTAATGACAAAAAAAACATGAGCTACAATTTTCTGACCTGTTAATACACACCATCAATGTCTCCTCAAGAGCTTGACCATTTTCTTGATAAACTTACAGTCCTTCATCTAATGAAAAATGCTTTTCTACTCAGTGAAATAAATTATGCCTCCATTGACTTAAAATATGCCTGTACTAATAAACATGTGCAACAACTGCTAGATGTAATAAACATTAACAATGTAAAGCAGGTGCAAAGACATACTAGATATCAGCCTGACTAACATTCTTCTCACCTGTGCTAAGCTTTACATTGTTCCATCACCTTTTCAGTCTGGTCCCAGTGCAATGACATTAACCATTTACACCAAGACAATCCTATTAAAATTGTGCTTTACTTAGGGATATTTGTAATGGCAACTATGGTTCCCTGATCAATCACATTACATCAGTCAGCTAAGGCCATATATTAGGTCCCACACATAACCTACTGCAGAATCATTCACAGCTTTCTACAACAGTTTAAATAACTGCATTGTTAAGTTATACCCCACCCCTGTGGTTTAAATATAGTTGGAAAACTGTCTGGTGAACCTAAATGGTGGAATTACAAAAATCATCAAGTCATTAAACCGACTTGAAAGAGTGTACAAAGCTTTCAAATTTTAACCACCAGATTGCAATATGGCTAAGTTCAACTTAATCTGAAAAGAACTCAAAACAATCAAACGAAATATCAAAGAAAATAATATTTCTTTTGACGTAATCATTGTCATGAAGAACTGTGATAAAAATAAGACCTTCAAATGCAGCAAAAAAATGAAAGGGAAAAACAAAAACAAGAAAGCAATGTATAGGGCCAAACATTATCACTATAACAGATCCACTAGATATAGCTAATATAGTTACAAACCGATGTGGAACAAATTGGTGGACAACAGGTTATCTCTAATAATTCTTCCTCCATTCAAAGCAATCCATTTGAAGATACATCTGAAATTGTTTCCTGTACCCTCAGTAAGGCAAGAAACATCAGTTCTGTAAGACCAAATGAGATACAGGCAGCCTAATAATGTGCAATCAAAAATAGCCAAGTATAACCTCATTATGCACATTCTTAATAGAGAATTAAAAACTGACTATGTTAGCCATATCAAGAACCAGACAACTGTATTCTCTATCTGTAATGGAGAGTTTACCACAGACTACAGTGTTTGCAAGCTGACCAACCAGACAATCACACAATGCAAACTGATGGAGAAAATCACTTTGAAACATTATTCACACAATCACAGGAAAATTGTTTATTCATGATTTAACTTGCTACAGTTTTTTTTAAGCACAGATCTTGTCTGCTTAACCTCAAATATTTTTTTTAAACTGTGACCACCCCCAACCTAGATGAATGTTTATCTGTCCATGTAACTTATCTTCACCTGTTTGAAGAATATATCATGATATCCCACAATGAAATCATACATAAACTCAGAGATTGCATTGTAAATGAAGCCACAATAACTCATATCTGCAAGTGGTTACATGTTCATACACCACACGTAACTATATGAGGACTCAAAGCCTCATTATCTCCTGTAACTGGCTATGCCTAAAGGCTCTGTTCTGGGGCTGGTCCTTTTTGGCATCTACTTCTTAGATGTCAAAAATGACTCAAGTGACTAGTTCATCACATTTACAGATGACTTCAAACTTTGGAGCATTGTTTTTATCCCCACTGATAACACCCCACCTTCAAACAGCACTTAGTATTATACATGGGGCAAGAGATGCTACCTGTCCTTAAAAAGCAAAAAAAAAATAATAATAATAATAAATAAATGCCTCACCAGTTTTACGCAGTATTGATGGGCAAAACCTAAAAGATGACAAACTAGTACATGAGCTTGGAGTCCTTGTAAATGATAACTTTCCATTCAATAACGATATAGTCTTTACCATCTGCAAACCATATGGAGTTGTGCACATAACCTGCTGTTGGTCAGAAAACTTTGCTAGGGAAGTAACTGTCCCCTTATATACAGTCATTCTCAGATGAATTCTGGAATAGTTTACTCTGTTTCATAACTTACGGCTATCCGGTGTAGGTGAAAAAGGCAGAAAGATTCTTTACAATGAAAACTGAAGATCTTTAAGCATTGTGTCAAAGCCAAAGAATATAGCTACTATCTTTATTCTCAGTATTTTAGCACCATTTTAGAGTAGAGCTATGTCTGCCATACATAGAATTAAAAAAAACCCTTATTACTTGAAATCCTTTGCTTAGAATATACCATGGTGCCCTGGACACAAGAGGGTACTCAGCTTTAATAAAAATTAATATCAACCATACTGTGAAATGTGATAAATTTATATCTTACTGACTTCCATGCTTATGGAGTAAACATAATTTTTCAATAAAACTTAGCCCACTAATTCATAGCTGAAATAAAGAACTGGTTGGCAACATGGACACCCATAAGTTCTAGCATGGGATCCATGGTATCAAGCCTTTCATGGCCAACAGATGTTCAGGTTGCTGAAGAAACCTATCAGTCAATAAAATATGGTGTACCCCAACTGGCTATCACCAGCTGCATATACAGTGAAGCAACATGCAATGTCTGAGGTTTCTTTCATCATAACCTCGTATAAGTAATATTAATGTGTGCCGTTTAATTCTTGTCATAGTAATGCTTGGATCCTCAATATGTTTTATAATGAAAAAGGCTATAATTCATACCATAGAGGTATGACTATCATTAGAATTCTCATGATTACACAGCAATATGCAGAAAATAAAATGATGTTCTGTAGAATTATTATAATGTATCCTGTATAGTACTTGAAAATGCTAAAAGCTGTGTTTATAGTTCACACTGCTGAGTAACTGATATATGTATTTGTGTGTGTGTATACAGTATATATATATATATATATATATATATATATATATATATATATGGATGTATGTTGCTACATCGAAAGTATGTTAAATCGAAACGTACTACAGTGAACTCACTTTTGCGAAAGTGCATCTTAGCAAAAATGCACTTTCGTGAAAAAAAAAAAAAGACAAAAAACCTACAAAAATAAAACACTACTTACGTTTATGCAGAGGGCCAAGCCCGCCTTCAGCCCCCCATGTGGGGGAATGTGCCCCCCACCCCCCTCCTTTAATATTCTCACTCCAAGATCACACTACAGTGAGGAAAAGGGAATATTCCCTTATCCCCACTGTACCATGATCTAAGCAACTGTTTGCTTAGTTGTACAATCAACAGTATAAGTTGATGTATAACTAAATCTACATGCAAACTGCATGTTGTTTTTTTTCTCTTTTTTTTTTGCGAAAGTGCATTTTCACTAAAATGTACTTTTGCGAAAGTGAGTTTGCTGTAGTACATTTCAATTTAATGTACTTTCGATGTACAGACAAGGACCTATATATATATATATATATATATATATATATATATAAGTGTGTGTGTATGTGTGTGTATGTGTGCGCGTGTGTGATTCTGTGACAGATGTTCAAAGAATAACTTTGAATTCTCATGACACAAGTAAAACAGTTTGAATCACAAAGATTCAAATACACTCTACTCTGAATTAATGAGGCCAAGACCCCTCAACCACCTCACCATCTGCTAATTATATATACCAGCTATGAAGATTGCATTACAGTAAGGAAATTCCCAGTGCACAACAATCTTGTACTGAAAATGAAGTGTGTGGTCAATTGTATAGGCTTTTTTCCCCTTCAGAATGTTGCCATTCCTCTGGGTTACAGGTAAAGCATATCTCTCTCTGTATATATACACATATATATATATATATATATATATATATATATATATATATATATATATATATATATTTGTATATATAGACATATAGATAGATAGATATACATATATAGATAGGTATAAACACACCCACACTCACAGACACACATGCACACAGTATGTGAGCTACAGAATGACTTATCATTTTGGTAAAGGCAATGTTTTTGCCAGGATGCACTTTTTATCATAAGCCAAAGAAATAAAACATATCAGAAGCAGCTGTAAATTCAGTGAGGCAGATGAGTAAACTAAGAGCCTCATGATTTTGAGATGAGAGGTATCATTCTTTTTGTGTGTGACAGAAGTATATGGATGCATAGCCTGTCAGCAGAGTGTGAACACCTGACTGATCTTAGTCTACTCCATCCCATATGGAATGAACAAGCTGCAGTCCCATTTAACCACTATGCTAGTTCTTCATATATTCTAACACAATTCCCTTATGTTAGGGGATATTGATATGTGATCCCCCTTTAACCAGCATGCTGCTTTATCATATATTTCAACACAATTCCCTTATGTTAGGGGATATTGATATGTGATCCCCCTTTAACCAGCATGCTGCTTTTTCATATATTCCAACACAATTCCCTTATGTTAGGGGATATTGATATGTGATCCCCCTTTAACCAGCATTCTGCTTTATCATATATTCCAACACAATTCCCTTATGTTAGGGGATGTTGACACATAGGCTAGTCAACAGGTACAGATACACAGATTTCAATTCCTCCACAGTTTTTGATACACATCTTCATCAGAAAGTCTATTTCTTGTATTTGAGAGTGACTCTCTGTAAAAGTAAATGATCACTTCTTAGTTTTCCTCTTTTTCCTTTAACTTGTGCCTTCCTGTGAAAGTGTATCACGTCTTCTAAAAGTTGTTGGCCTGTTGGGCTTAACTATATATTGCAATTCCTTTGATGGTTGATGTAGTTTAATTAACATATCATATCCCTGCTTACCTGTTTTTCTACCAAGCTCTACAGATTCATTTTCATCTTTAATGACACTAGCAGAAAACAGCAAGTCCCATAAACTAAGTGCTTTCGCCATTAAAATATGACTTCCTCATTGTTACATGGGAGACAAACAACTTGGTTTAAATAGAATGATGTAAGCAAAACCAACCAATCATTTCATGTGATGTCACGTTGAATTAGTTTTTTAAAAAAATACACACAGTTAATAAAGGTAAATAAAACCTTCAGTTTTCCCCAGAAAACACAAACCAACACTTTTACAGCTTATATAACCATATGATTAAAAAACATATATATCATATATGTGTAATAGATGTGTTATTGAAATGTCAAAAAATAAAATGCAGTTTAAGAATTACTTTAAATAACCCTTGCCCTTTCTTTTAAAATTGGTAAAACTGCAATATTGTCATTCAAGCCTGGGGGGGGGGGGGTGGCATCAAGCCTAATTTGCCATTTTATCTCCATAATTTCTACTTTTAATTTATCATCCCCTCCCCTTTCATATGATAGCACCTTGTCTATCACAAAAAAGATAAACTTGTTAAAGTTAGTGCAGGTGATAACTGTGCATGTATAGAGCATTGTGCTGATTTTTAGATTTGATTGCCCTCACATGTTCTGCTATTCTATCCCTTAATCTACTTATAGTCTTGCCCACGTAAAAACTGTGACAGCTTGTGCATGTAGCAACATACACTAACATAGTAGTGTTGTAAGTGCACCTTCCTGGGCAAGATAAAGTATGTTCAAATCCATGAATGGAAACTTAAGGGCCATCATTGATATATCTACAAAACTTACATGCTCCACATTTAAGCATTATAGACCTTTGTTGGCTCCGTTTAAAATACTGAAGAATATTTTTAATATTCCTTCCTCTGCTATAAACTATTTTTGGCTTGTGTCCCAAGATATGCTTACTGGTTTCATTGAGACCAATCTGCCAAGCATTGTTGATGGCTATCAATAGTGGTGCAGCACAGTGATTATATATCTCAAAATCATAGCACTATCATTACTGATCTCCTTATTTATAGCTTTCTTCACTATTTCAGAACACAAAATAGGCTGAAATACAATACTTCTCTTATTAAGAATTTCATGCCTAACTTTCAATAATAGTTTTAGGGTGTACCCCCTTTCCAAAAACATCCCTAACAGTTTAAATAACTCCTCTCTAAAGGTGTCTTTGTCACTCATTTGTCTTGACAATCTAACCATCTGACCTCTAATAATTCCCTTCTTTTGATGAAAGGGGTGACAACTGTCAAAATGTAACACAGAATTAGAAAAGGTTTTCTTCCTGTATATGTTACAATGTAAAACTCCCCTTTCTCTGGTTAGATGGATATCCAGAACGTTAGTTTCATCTGGGTGCCATGAACTAGTAAACGTAAGGAATGGGGTTGTGTTGTTCAAAAAAAACAACAAACTTTGTAGCCTCAAGCTCATTACTTTGCCACAAAATCAGAATATCGTCCAAAAACCTATTGTATAAAAGGATCTTGGACATAAATTCTGAAGGAAAAATAAAAGTTTCTTCCCAATGCAGAAGCACTAAATTGGCAAATATGGGAGCGCACTTTGCTCCCATGGCTACCCCAGATGGTAAATCTCCCCCTCAAAACTAAGAAAGTTGCTCTGTAGTATAAGTTCCTTAAGGTCCACCAGGATATTTATCCTTGTTTTGTCAATTACTTTGCTTCTCATTAAACTCTCATGAAAGAAATGCAACCCCTCCTCATGGGGTATAAGAGAAAATAAATTAATTGCATCCACTATAAGAAAAAAATGGTATCAGATACCCTGATAGCTCTAAGTCGATCCAAACAATGCCAAGAGTTCCTTAGTATATGTTCTGCCTCAACCACAACCTTATTAGTCATCTCATCTGCAAAGGAAGCAAGGGGTTCCATTTTAGATCCACTAGCCGCAACAATAGGTCTAAATGATGGGTTACTGTGACACTTCTGAATCTTGGGGATCTCAAAAATCACTGGTGTTACTGGATGTTCTACTGTAAGAAACCTGAACTCTTTCCCATCTATAGCTCCCTGAAAGAGTGCATCCAGTAGGTATAAATCGATCTTGGCATATGCCCTATTAATTTTGTTCTTACTAGCCCTACTATAAGTGAGGTGTCATTAAGGATTTCACACATCTTAAACACATAGTCAAAATGAAACATGATTACTAGGCCCCCTCCTTTATCAGGCTTCATAATATGCATATTGTTGTTCCTAGCTAGATCATATAACGCTTTTCTCTCTTCTTTGCTGAGGTTGTCATGTTCATACTTATTGTTTTTAAGAATTTTTCTTAATTCATTCTCACACAGTTTTTCAAATAACATCCAAATTATTTGGGGGAGTAAACAAACTATTCCTCTGTAGGTTTGTAACCCCTCGGTTGCCAGTATGGCCAGTGAAAAACAGTTTAAGATTCAGTTGTCTAGTGTACATTTTTAAGCTAATAAGAACATCTGCCACATCCAAACAAAAACACGGAATAAAAGTAAAACTTATACTAAATAAACTGTAATAAGTGTCATTGAGTGTTAAATCACTAAAATTGTAGATTGTAAAATCATTTTTCTTAGAGATGTCACACATCACACAGTCATGAGGAATATTACAACCAAGAACAGTGCTATAGTCCAAGTCAAAACCAGTTAGTGATAAATCACTAACACTCAAAATTTCTTCTTTTTCCCCCTTTGAGCCCTGCTGTTGTTGTAATAAACATTCTGATGGGAATGTTCAGCATTCTGTTGATAATGTGGACTGCCCTTCCCTAAGTTCTTCAAATGATCCAATCTACTGGGTTCAGAGTTCTGATCTAAAAAAACCTTCATAATCATCATATGGTGCATCCAAATTGCTGACAATGTCATCATTTGTGTCACTATATCTTGCACCATCATTGTTAACCAGGTTAGCCTTTTTACTATTTTTGTTGTGATCTACTGGATAAGCCAGATTGTTTTGGTAGTCATTAGAGTCCCTAATAAGTTTTTTACATTTGGTGTTAATATTACTTTTAACAAACTTGTCTAGGTTCATAGGTTAGTATTAAGCTAACTGCCCTTGCAAGCCATTGTAAGCCTAGCCATTTCTTCCTTGTAAGACTCAAACCCTGCACCTTGTGCTTGTAAGGCAAACACCTAAACCATTAGACCACCATGTCTAAATCACTAAGCACTTGATTGTAGTTGTACAAATATTTAGAAAACAAAAGATCATTAACTATGTTCTGGAAGCCATATTTTAATGGTGAAAGCACTTAGTGTATTGGACTTGCTGTTTTCTGCTCATGTCATTAAAGTGGAGTTTCTCTGCCCGTTTTGGATCTGTTTGTTTTTTATTTTTTGGTTACCAGTGTTTTGCTTCATTTGGAGCTTGTTTTGTTCATTTTCATCTTTCTCTGCAGTTCCCCTCATATGCATTCTGCATTATATGCATTGCACACTTTCACAGATGTTCATAGGCTCATAGGTTCATAGGTAGGTACTAGGCTATTGGCCCTAGGACCTACATAAGCCTAGCCAAAAAAGTACCTTGGCTTTTGCCGCCCAAGAAAATTATTTTCCTGTGCCCCTGTTGAGCAGAGCCACAGCAGTGAACCCTGGGGTGAATTTCCTATTTCTCATCCAGTCATAAAGATTTTTCTTGAAGAGGAGCTTTGTTTGATATAGATAGGTAGTTTATTCTAGAGTATGGGAAGTCTCTGGGACAGGAATCTATCCCTCCAGCATGTTCTGTTTATTGTGGTGACAAGCTTTAGGTCCCTAAAGCATGTAGCTTGGAGGGATTGGGATTTCTTTAAGTGGAGCATGTCCAACTGCTTTGGGTTTGACATAGCTTTGTATGTTAGGCAGAGATCGCCTCTGAGTAGGCGATATGCAACAGAGTAAAGTTGGAGTTTTTTGAGATGGTCTGCGTAGGGCATCTGTTTGAGACTGGTAATCCTCTTTGGGAAGTATTTCTGCAGACTTTCCAGTTGTTGTAGATGTCTTGTGAGGTACATACCAAAAGAGGCATTGTACTCTATAATGGGTCTAATGAGTGTAGAGTAGAGGGGAGCAATGATCTCTTTTTTCCTGCATGAGAAAACTTTTGTGATGAGATGTGCCATGTAGAAGGATTTCCTGACTACTGTGGCGATGTGATTATCAAAGGAGAGACTACTGTCCACCTGTATCCCAAAGTCTCTTATCACACTTTCAGTGTTAAGTAGACCACCGCCTATGTGGTAGTTCATGGGTGCAGAGTTTTTACCAAAGGGGATGACAATGCCCTTTTTGACATTGAGCTTGAGGCCATGGCTTTGACACCAGGCATCTGTCTCAGTGAGGCCCTTTTGAAGGATGTCCACATCATTAGGAGTTTTGATTATGGCTCCTATTTTGCAGTCATCTGTGAACTTCATTAGCAAAAGACCTTCTGTGTTAGCCTGTACTTCAGAGAAGTAGATACCAAACAGGAGAAGACCCAGGACTGAATCCTGTGGTATTTTGCTTGTCACTGGTCTGAAGTTGGATTTGGAGTCTGCTTCTTTCACAGTGTGGGTTCTGTCAGTGAGCCAGTTGGCAACCCATCTTGTGGCATAGGGATATATACCTAGTTTAGTGAGTTTATCTATAATTCAAGAGTGGGGGATGGTGTTGAAAGCCTTGGCGAGATCTAGATAGGCTGTGTGAATTTCCTTACCCTCGTCTACAGCTTTGGTGACTGCTTCAGAGAAGTCTATCAGGTTTGCAAGACATGATCTGCCTTTTACAAACCCAAACATGGTGTGGTCCTGAGTTTGGAGATTACCAATATCTTTGTTTATAAGTTTCATGATGATACGTTCCTTGGCCTTGCAGACCAGGCTCATCAGGCTAATGGGGCATAGTACCCAGGGTCCGTGGTGGCTTCCCCTTTGTGGAGTGGGATAACTATCGCTGTGTGCCATTCAGTAGACACAAAGCCTGAGTTAAGGATATGATTGAACATGGTACTTAGGTGGGTTGCCAGTTCATTCTGTAGTTCATGTAGAACACAGCCTGGGATGTTGTCAGGTCCCATGGATCCTGTGTCCTTGGCTTTGGAGAGTGTGTTGTTTACCTGTGCAGCCGTGATTACAGGAACTTTGCATTCTTCTGGTATAGAGATGGGCTCTTTAGGGGGTGAGAGGGGGGGTAAAGTTAGCACTGAACCTGTCTGCCAGGATGTTGGCAATATCAGTTGGTTCTGTATATTTAGTGCCATTGTGCTGTAACTCAGATCAGATCTGAGTGTTGCCATTGAAATTCTTGACATAGCTATAGAATGTGTTGTGGTTGTCTTTAGAATCAGTGGCAATTTTGTTTTCATAACTAGCTTTGGAGGATTTCATGAGGGATCTCAGCTTCCTACTGAGGCTGACCAGGGAGTTCCTCCAATCATGGGATTTTACTTTTTTTTGCAACAGTTTCTTTCTTCTGTTATAGAGTTTGTTTATTGCAGGGGACCACCAGATTGGCTTACTTTTTTTGGAGGATATCATCTTGGTTCTGTTAGGGATAGCATGATCCATGAACTCGTGTAAGTGCTTATAAAGTGCATTTGTGTAGGATTCAGCAGTCGTACCTCTATTGTCCTTCTGCATGGGTGTCATGAAGTTTGCCACTTCTGTCTTAAGAAGCGTGAAGTTGGCTTTAGAGAAATTGTTTACGGTGGTTTACCTAATGGGGGTGGGGGCAGGATGTGGATGTCTAGGGT
This sequence comes from Protopterus annectens, assembly GCF_019279795.1. Lineage (NCBI taxonomy): Eukaryota > Metazoa > Chordata > Ceratodontiformes > Protopteridae > Protopterus > Protopterus annectens. The sequence continues at coordinate 372,296,572 of NC_056728.1, read as the reverse complement.
GATTAGCTTGTGGTCGGATCTGAACAACAAGGAATTGAACTTTAGTGTGGAACACCGGTCACCCATGTTGGTAATGATCAGGTCTAGGATATTGCTGCCCCTGGTGGGGGTGTGGATAAGTTGATCAAAGGCATCAGAATTTCTGAATTCCAGAAAATGTTGAACAAAAGAGTTGGCCCATAGTTTTCCCAGTTAATGGTGGGGTAGTTGAAATTGCCCATTATTAGGGCGTTGAGTTGTACCCTAATATTTTCCAGTGTATCAAAAAATGAAGAGTGGGAATCCTGGGGCATGATGGGGGATCTGTAGCAGGCTACAATTTGCAATGTGGTCTTGCCCAGAGTTAGTTGCACTTGAATAATCTCAGATGCATTATGCTGAGCAACTAGCCTGGAGGTGTGGATATCCTTAATGAATATGGACACGACTCCACCTTTAGTGTTTTGGTCCAGGTTAGTTGGCCGAAAGGTTTGGTATTAATTATAGCCTGGTAATGCATGGGTGCTCTCTGGAGCCTTGAACCAGGTCTCTGTCACTGCACAGATGTCGATGTTCTCCATTTTAAGGAGTGCCTCGAGTGAGTGCATTTTGAGGTTTAGACTTCTAGCATTGTGAGGGCATCATGTGAGGCTATCATAAGCTGACACTGTCAAAGACAGAATTATTTAAGGAAATGCATACCTGCACCACATAGCCTCTTACTCACTGACTGAAAAACAATTGTTTTCTATAGTAATGATTAGGAGATGCCCCTTTTTCCTTTATTCACCTTTTTATTTATAAATATAATTAAAACTATTAGTGTACCTTTTGTAGCAGAAAACAGATATGGTGATTATGCTCCAATCATATTATCTATTACTAGCCTGTGTAACAATAATATAGTAATGAGCCTTGTCATTGTCATGTTTAAACAAGAAGAAAATGAAAGGTGCTCTTTTGTGATGTCCAGAAATAAATCCATCATTATATTTAATTCATTATTTAGACAGGATTCTCAGAAGTATGCAGAGTTTTATTGGTGTTATGCTCTGTCTGAAATGAAGGCCACACTAATTATTTTCCTTGTCATTATATATTCCCTCATGTGCCCTTTTCTGCTCATAAATGACAGGACATCATCATAATGTCTCCTATTAATTATATCAAGTCAGCCTTTGCCATCCGAGTAAATCCATTCATAATTCTGTATCCTCTAGTGGCAAAATAATATTTGTTGAACAGTCCAGGTTCAAGAGAATAATTCCTCTATATCTAATATAACCAGAAATTATTGTATTAACCTGTAGGGTTAAATAAAATTAAATAATATCTCATTTAGTACTGTATGTTAAATGTCTTTAGTGTTAAAAATAAAGTTAGCTGTTTGTATTACTTATACATGCTTTGGAAACTCTTTGGGTAAAACAGTGGTCACATCAAATAAACACCTACCAGAAGGCATGTTACATTTCTTGACTACCTAGAAGGGATGCAATTAAAAAAAATACATGCTGCTGCCAAAAATAAATTAAAAATTAAATCCCCTGTATTATGTGACAATCTCTTTCATAGAGGGTGTTTTTCAAAACAGCCATCTGTTAGAAATGCCCATGGTAAAATAATTCTTATCAGTTACAAAATGTTATAATGGCAGTTTGCTGCTTATTTAGAATATTTCTTATTGATGTCACTTTTATCTTAGCTTTATGTAAAATTATAGCTAGCCTCTGAGTACTCTGTGTTTGTGAACAGCTTTTAATTTAAGGACAATGTGAATAAGTAGGTAATGTTATATATCAAGTACACTTCTGTACATTGTCATGAAAAATAAAAATATGAATAATTGTTAAATTCTGAGATTATGCAATCAATGAAACTCAGAATAATGGTATTATCAAGATAAATTTCCAGCACTTTCATTTAATGGGCTACAGTGGCATGACTGCTGCATGTAAAACTGGTAGGCATGTTAAAAAATAACAATTTAAAACAGGCACAAATACAATTGTAGGAGCCATCAACAAACAGAGACATTCAAATGTAGTATGTTTTTGAGTAAGAATAGATATGTAGCAAATTGCATGCTAACGTAGCACAATCTTAGTGGGTGACTGAGTAACTGGCAGAAGAATCGCATCACACTGCACAAGAAAGAGACGGCTGTTTCATCAAGTACTGATTTTTTTAACTTCATTTTGTTTATAAGTTTGGGTGTGTGAAAGTAGGGAGTCCATTATTTTTTGGCTTGATATGGGAATTTTACAGACATTCCTCTTGGGGCCTTAGAATGGCAGTCTGTGGTGAGTGGCCATTAGCTAAAAATTGCTCTATGTGGCTTGTAGTTTCACAATTATGCAAAGAAGTCTTTATGCATCTCTTTGCGGTTAGCTTAATTAGCATGACTGCCAGGGGTAGAAGACATGGAGGAAACTGGTCATTACAACACTTTGGACATGCTAGCAATTCAGGTAAGGGTTTTGGGGACTTTATAATTTAACAAGGTTGTAGGTCATAGTGGAAAATTAATACTGAATCACAGAACTGCTATCACCAAGCTGACTGCTTGATAGTCGGAAAATGAAAAAAATTGAGGTGTTTTGCCCTAAAGTTTTTAATATAATTTAAAAACTGTGGCACATTTCTGTTAACTATAACAGCTCTGGGGATGGTGGCAAAGATTGTCCTTAATGCAGACAAGTCTAAGCAGCTTCACCAACTAAAGAAAATAAATGAGTGCAGATGTTAGTACTCTGAATAACTCGGTGGTGGAGCATAAAGGAGAAGACACACACTCATTACTAAAATTTAACTCAGGACATAAATCAACAGAGTATGAAATCTAAAATGGCTAAATGAAAACACTGTGTGCATAAATAGTTTAGGAAATAAGGCTAGCTCTGTCCCATACATGGAGGATTCACATCGACATACCTAATGAAGGATCAGCGAATGCAAAGAAATCAAAAAACATTCACCTTAACTACCTTCAGCAAACATCAAAGGGGAAGCTTTTCAATAGGGATGCAACCCCCTCCCCCACACATCCCTCGAGTAGGGGGGCAACCCCCAACACCCCTGGTGTTATATATGCCAACTCTAAGGTCTTACAACAGTGGAGAAAAAAAAAACTCCAATGTCAACAAAAGCAATTTCAGTGAACAGTGTCCAGATGTTTTATGTTTGCCAAAACTGCCTTCATCAACCTGACACACTTAATAAATAATTATGTATAAACAAATTGATTTGTGATAAATCATAGGGTGTAGGTTTACATGTCCTGGCCTATTATATAAAACCATGGCAAGTGGTCAGAGTAATTTAGCCAAGGATAAAATGTACAAGATACATCTAACTGAAGTTAGTAATTTCATATCTCCCATTTAAAAGAAATAAAGAGAAGAACGAGTGTGGGTGTAAGGAACAATATGAAGAAGAACCTGAAATAAAAATACAGCTAAATTCGAAAATGAAAGCAGCAATATAAACGAGGTGGGCAATATAAGCACATCTAATCAAGGAATTTGCATCTGTGAACTAGATAGTAACATAATGATTAGAGTAGATGGTGAGCAGAATACTGACCTAATGCCATGTTTAAATACTGTGTGTGCTGTTAATATCAAGTCAAAGCAAATTCTTATTTTTAGAAAGCCCATGCTGACAGATGTAACAGATCGTTTGTCCTAAACAAACATAACTATGATAGCACCGTTTTGTCTCTCAGGATGTGTGACACATGAAATTAAATTAGGTTTACAAGAACTGTTTAAGATGAGGAAGTCATATAATATGGTCTTAATCATGGCAATGATAAATGGAGCTGGAAGAACCATTGTCAGGTTGTTTGAAAAGAATGTCTGGGTGTCATTACACTGAGGACAAGAACTTCCTTGTTTCATTTGCAGATACTACACCTGTGACTAGACTATGAAGTATAAGCAACCACACAGCAAGCAAAATGATTGTTTCATTTCTTTATTTCTTCATGCATTTGTTTGTTTGTTTTACTGTTTGTTTAACTGGGTAAGTAAGCTGGTAAATTATTTTCTGTCACAACCTAGGCTCATTGGCAAGACCATAATTTCAGTTAAACTTAGTACTTAGATAGAAACTAAGAAGAATACTTGGTATACCAAGTAAGAATGTTCTGGAGAGTACAATGGCATCTCCTAAGAACAAAGATGCAACCTAAGTAAATGACTTGTTTAATTAGGACTAGCTTATGAATTAAGTAATATGGTATATACTATGTAAGTTAGGTGTAGTACAACAGTTTAATACACTATATAAAATAGTTACAGTCAAATGCAGTTCAATAGCAGTATCCTACTATGCATGGTGGTATGACTATGTAAATGAGTTCTGACTATGTCATGGAAACATGTGTAGCTGGCTTTATTTTGTAAGTGATTCTTTAATGTCTTTTTAAAGGCTCCCAGTGTTTGCTGATTCCTAACTTTATTTGGTAGCTTGTTCCAAGATGCTGATTCAGTTTCTGGGAAGCCCCTTTCTTAACAATGATTTGAATATGTGAGGGTAAACCAAAGGAAGGTTTTCTTCCTATAACTACGTAGGATCTAGTTTTGTTATCTTGAAGGCAATTTCCTTCTCACAAGTGGGCAGTTACTAAGCTTCAACATTTTTAATAGCAGTGTGCACAGGACAAGAGTAGTACAGAGAGAGAAATGGGGGGAGGTCAACAAATACTTTTTAAGGCATCACAGTGATGACCTTGAGGGACAGACTTATAAATGTTAGTTTCATGAAATTGTATTTTGCTTGGGTAGTATGATGACTGAAAGCATAGCAGACACCAACTATAGTCAAGTTTAGGTATAAATATTTACAGTATGTGGACTCTGCCTGCAGCAGGATGTGATCACTCTGCATATCTGGGAAAAATGTTTGGCAGACAAAACCTGTTTGTGAAAGATTGTGTGTGTGTGTGTGTGTGTGTGTGTGTGTGTGTGTGTGTCTATGTACATATATATATATATATATATATATATATATATATATATATATATATATATATTTATCATAGTCAAAACAACATAATAGCAGCCATTGTCACAAAGCTGATCAAGGCTTTTTAATGGATGTGAACAGCAGAGGTCCAGTAGAAACACCTTCACTTTTCCAATTGGTAGTACTTGAACAATGTTATTTGACCTATATGGTCAAGTTACTGGTTGTGTTTATGAAGTCCTTTAATTACTGATCCTATGTATTGGGTGGAGAAGAGTGTCAGGAGTGATTTGTGACAGATGAGTACCAGTAAGAGGGAAAGGGAAGGTCTACAAGAGCGTAGTGAGACCAGCTATGTTATATGGGTTGGAGACAGTGGCATTGACAAAAAGGCAAAAGTTAGAGCTGGATGTGACAGAATTAAAGATGTTAAGATTTGCACTGGGTGTAGTAAGGATGGACAGGAGTAGGAATAAGTATATTAGAGGGTCAGCCCAGATTGGAAGGTTTGGAGACAAAGCCAGAGAGGCAAGATTACATTGGTTTGGACATGTGCTGAGGAGGGATGCTGAGTATATTGGGAAAAAGATGCTAAGGATGACGCTACCAGGTAACAGGAAAAGAGGAAGGCCTAAGATAAGGTTTATGGATGTAGTGAGAGAGGACATGCAGGTGGTTGGTGTGACAGAGCAAGATGCAAAGGACAGGAAGAAATGGAAACAGATGATCCGCTGTGGCAACCTCTAATGGGAACAGATGAAAGATGATGATGATGAGTTTAGTCCTAACATTCCACTTATAAACCTACAGGAATACTAGGAAAGTCATAAATATAGACCAAAAAGGGGTGAAGTGGGACATGTTACAATAAATCAATATGTCAAATATGAGTTAACCAGCAAAATGAGAGCTGTCAAAATTAGATATATAAGAGGGGACATGACCAAGATGAGCACTGAGCAGCAGCAGATTTTATCAGCTCCACAAAGACAACTTCTACTCTCTGGACTTTTTGTCTTCAACCCTTAAATTTGGATTTTTTTTTCATCAAACTTGCTTAAGAGTAACATCTTCTACAATACTATGCAAAAAAAAAATCTGAAGAAGGCATATTTTCCAGTCAAATATTCACGTGGAAATATTCTTCTCATAGGAAAATAGCATCATGAGCTTCTCAAAGGCAAGCAGTCAATATTCTATTTTTAAAAAAGAATTTTAAACCTCATTAACCATCCTACAGGACTTTCCTACTAAAATTAACAAAACTGACACAAAAAATGACAACTTTAAAGAAAGAAGCTCTAAACAGTTGGACTTACTTCATGAAGATCTGCAACAACAAAAAACTCAAATTACAGGTATAGAGGAAGCACTCAATGACATGGATTGTAGAATAAAAGACAGTGAAATCTATGTAGAATTCCTTCTTAAACAAAATACTTTACTTCAAAACAAACTGGATGATCTGGAAAATAGATCCCATCATAACAATATAAGGATCTTTGGAGTACCTAAAAACATTAAGGGCAACAATATGATAAGCTTTTTAACATCTTGGCTAACAAAAAACACTTGATCTTCCGGAAACCCTATCATTTGGCATAGAAAGAGCCTATCAGTCTTTATCTTCCTAAAACATAAACAAGAAATCACCAAAATCTGTAATAGTAAGATTTTTGTCTTCATCTGGCAAAGAACTAGTTTTAAAAACTGCATGGGCTAAAGCACCAATAAAAGTCAATGAAACAATAATACACTTTGATAATGATTACTCATATATGCTTATTGCCAAAATAAAGAGTTTTTACTTCTAATAAAATAACTAAAAAAAGTTCAAGTGAAGACTCATCCTTTGTTCCCAGCAAAACTAAAGATTTTTCTTCCAGAAAGCCCCAAGATGTTTGAAGACTTAGACTCTGCTTTAGTTTATGTTAAAAATCATAAAATCATGGAAAGAATAGAAGATATGGAATGGGCTAGCCCTTCTCTCAAAAGAACAGCATCTGGCACATCCTGGAAAACATCAGATAAGCAAAAAAGACAAAAACAAATGACCCATCATAGTCATTCAGTCTTGATTTCATATTAAGTGATATTATAATCCAAAAAGGACATTTCTGTTTCAGTTACTTTTTTAAGGTAAGCCTAACATATTATTAATTAAACAGAAGTTGTTTACAATATATATTAATACATGAGAAGAGAGGAGAAGATTGGGTGGGAAAGAAAAGAATGGAGGCAACAAATACTAAACTTTGACCCCTGGATTCATTAAACTCTGTGCAGTAATAGTGCTATTCCTGCACAGAGTGGATCATGTCTGTGTAGAACAGCAGCGTGGCTTTCATATTAATGAAGGCATGCTGCTGTATTCTCCACATGGATACGATCCATGTATGAGTGCAGAAGGCATGTCCAAGCATTGCTCACACAGTACACATGCCCCCTGCACTCTAGAATTGCTGTACAGCAATCCCAAAACAAGTAACAGTGTCTGTGGATACTGTTATCATAACAAAACAGTGACCACGGACAAAATAACATTAAAAACACACATACGCACCACCCTCCATAATGGTCCAGCACAGATAATGTCCAGAATGGTATGCTAGTGTACATCATAACATGACAGTATCCATGGACAAAATAACAGTAAAAACACACAAAAGCACAGCCCCAAACAATAGTCCAGCACAGATAATGTCCAGACTGGCATGTCAGTGTACATGCTGGCATACAAATAAGTAAGCATGTTCCTAAGAGAAACATTTAAACCAATTCCCCCAGGTATGATGTAGTTGTCCAGATGTCCTGTCCTAACATGCAGAAAGCAATGTGCATACCCCTACAGTAAATAAAAATAAAGCATGTTTATTTTATTTTTTTCTGTCCCCAATAAAGTTTAAGCATAGCTGAGTGTGTGTGTGTGCATCGTGCAGGTGTGAATAGCATAGCTGAGACATCTAAAGGAGCTAAATAGACATCTGAGACATACAGTAAAAACAGTCAAAGTAAAATAGTGTAGTGGTTAGAGCATTCACCAAATATGCAGCCATTCATGGTTCAAGCCCCAATTCAGTCCATTCATGTTTATATGTGAAAACAGCAGTAAAAGTATCTTTTTTATAAATAGGTAGTGAATAATATACATTTGTTAACCAGGGTAGTGTACTAGGTCCAAATGTGAGGTGTCAGTGTAGTACAGATGTGAGCCTCCATATAAACATAAATGTCCCATACTGTATAGCCACAAAAGAATATAATGTAATGAAAGCACATAGGAGGGATGTTAGGGAAGGGGGAAACATACATATCATAACATGTCATTAAGAAGAAATCAACCCCACAATCCTGATAGTCCATAAAATGAAAGCTGAACAATGCTAAGTTGTGCTTAG